>NC_135863.1:8675532-8928032 GCF_031162955.1 Sander vitreus
ATATTTTATTATGTTTTAACAACTGTATACTACTATCCCTGTATGGATGTGATATTATTTCTATCTTTGTTGTCGGCCTGGCTCAGGTTAAACTCTTTGTGAAACATGAACAAACACAAACAATGAACGCCCCAGAACTTTCTTTTATTATCCAGTTTGACAGTCAGTTATACCGGAAAAAGAACATAAATAAACTACTTTAACGTAGATTTTCTTTAGGGCTTTATTACGTGGTATCGGATCGGTGCATAAACTCCAGTACTTCCCGATACCAATATCAGCATTTTAGGCAGTATCAGAGCATCTCTACAAAAGATATGACCAGTCAAGCAGTTGTGGAATGTTACCATGTACATTTACTCAAGTATTGTACTTAAGTACAAATTTGAGGTACTTGTACTTTGAGGTCTTTTCTTTTAATGCCACTTTCTACTTCACTACATTTCAGAGGGAAATATTGTACTTTTAACTCCACTATATTAATCTGACAGCTTTAGTTACAAAATACAATGTATTATTATAAATTAAACTACCCAACAATATAACGGCCTACAAGTACAGCTGAAATGATTAGATGATTAAAAACTTAGCTGATAAACAGAACTGTCGTTTCCAGGTTCTAAAATGTGAGGATTTTTCTGCATTGAGTTCTTTTACTTTTAATACTTTAAGTACATTTTCCTGATGATACTTACATACTTTTACTTAAGTAAAGAAGATGATGCAATGATCGCTGGATGGATCTGGAGATTCAAAAATGGACGCTACAAGAACAGGAGGACTGAAGGTCTGTTGTTAAACTACATGTTGGGATGACATCTTCTTGGGCCAAAGTGGGAAAGTGACCCTGTCTCAACCACGTTCGCACCATTTGAAGAAAACAACTATTAACTACCATAAAAAGCAACAAATATAAGGCACCAGATAAACCAGTTTGAACCACCCTAAATGTCTAGCTGAGGGTTTGCATTCAATTTAATACGCTGTTCTTTTAAATGCTCTATTATATTTTAGGGGAAATGTGTTCTGCTGACAGCTAAATAGATGACCTAATAAGTGAAATATAACATTGCCAGTGAAATATATTTCTTATCATTTTATTGATTTTATCAATTTTACTTTAAGACCAATTTTATCTCAGTCCTCTAAGTGCTAAAAAAAGGAAGACATTTTAACAACAACCGACCAAACTGTATCTGCTGATTTGCTACTGTGGTGAGACCATTTCTAAAACCGTAAGTACTTTGGTGTTGAGCCAAGGTTAGGAGCAATTCACAAGCAGAATTCAAACACTTGTGGCTGATGGGTCATTTCCTGCACCATCATTTGCAATCAAGCCCTGCAAACAGTTGAGATATTTTTTTTTATCTCAGCTCGGTAGACTCCGTAACCTTCAGGTTACACCTGAAAAATGTCTTAGAACATACTGTATATACTGCAAGTCTTGATTCTAAGCATGCAAGCAGCACACCTTTAATCACGGATTATAAAAATAATAAATTCCCAGATATAATTATATATAAAAATGAGAATAAAAGCATGCAGATGTTCTATTGACAGATTCATGATGAATGGGAATACTTTCCACTCCGTATTTGACAACAAAAACCCAATTATCATAAAATATGCTGTCACTGTTGTAATTATAGTTGGCTGATGACCAACAAGTCTCATACTTTAGTCTCGTACTAATGCATGTGCTCACACGGCTGTCTCTGCTCCTACTACAAATCCACCATTATATATTATATATCAATTCCATTTGGTCTATAGAGCTGTGGGCATTATCCATACGCCATATCTCTATCGACCAGACAAGTGAAAGCCCACTTAAAAATACCCAGAGAAGATGATGCAATGATCGCTGGATGGATCTGGAGATTCAAAAATGGACGCTACAAGAACAGGAGGACTGAAGGTCTGTTGTTAAACTACATGTTGGGATGACATCTTCTTGGGCCAAAGTGGGAAAGTGACCCTGTCTCAACCACGTTCGCACCATTTGAAGAAAACAACTATTAACTACCATAAAAAGCAACAAATATAAGGCACCAGATAAACCAGTTTGAACCACCCTAAATGTCTAGCTGAGGGTTTGCATTCAATTTAATACGCTGTTCTTTTAAATGCTCTATTATATTTTAGGGGAAATGTGTTCTGCTGACAGCTAAATAGATGACCTAATAAGTGAAATATAACATTGCCAGTGAAATATATTTCTTATCATTTTATTGATTTTATCAATTTTACTTTAAGACCATTTTTATCTATATTCACCAATTTACCTCTCCTTGGTTTTTTATTGACTTCAGTCGGCACAAACTAAACTAGCAATATTTAGCGGTAACTTGGAAGAGAGGAAAGGGTTAACTGCCACAGATTCTAACCAACAGTACCTCAACAGCTCACACATTAGACACAACATATACAGAGGGTATTAACATCATGCAGAACACACAAGAAGAAACACTCTCCTGAGGCCTCATGTATACAACTTTACCTAGCTTTGAACCAACATGCCCACCCAAGAAAAACAACACAAATGTACACCAGCTTCAGGCATATTGTGGTTACAAAACACAAGCCATCGCTTGATTTGTGTAGTTAATCGACTGAAAGGGAACAAGTATCCTATAAACTCCAAGAAACAGGGGTAATTGGTTTTTGACATGCTACGCGTCTGCTTGTTTTCATTAGATTTTTTTAAACAGCACTTTGAGTGAGGGATATTTAACAGATGCATCTTCTGTCTGGGATATCTGCCAAGTGTATTTAACCAAATTCCCAAAAAAGACAAATATAGTGAGGACAAATATAGTGATGGCGATGGTGTCACTAAAAAAAACACACAGAATAAATAGGTTTTAAATAAAACATACATTGGCTTGAACTACTTCTTATTTACTGGGTGTTTTTGTAAAAATAGGCCAACGATTGTGTCATAACCATGCGACTTACTGTCGCACAGTAGAGAAATTACCGTACAGTACAGGAAAAGCTTGTAAGCAGTTTCGACTAACATTAGCTGTTTAAGTTTAATTACTAATGTTAACTAGCATTTTAGTTAGTAATAATTAGCCTGTGCCTATGTTATCTCCTTACATATACCTACGCTCTCCGTCTCTGCAAGATTCGGAATGATTGAGATTTTTCTTGGTACAGCTACCAGAAGACTTTCAGACAGGTTGCTCACGTCACATTTACATCATCGCTCTCTGTTCCGACGTGACATTTATTTTAAGAGAGAGTCAGAGAGAGAGAGAGAGAGAGAGAGAGAGAGAGAGAGAGAGAGAGAGAGAGAGAGAGAGAGAGAGAGAGAGAGAGAGAGAGAGAGATATTATCGCCTTGATAATCTTGCTGTTGCTGTGTTTCTTATTGCATAGCTGATAGATGTGCAGATTGTTTAATATTACTTGTGCAACCATGTGTTGATATTCAGGTTGTGTTAGGGCAATTTGCTAGCAAAGTGCAATGCTAGTAAACAGACTAGCGCTGTGGAGCCAAGTGCTTAGCTATTAAAGGTGTATATACGGTTTGCTCCGTTATGGATATGTGTGCTGTAATAGATGTGGCTTATTCTCAGTTTGTGTTACTGAGCAATATGTTACATTTATGTTAATTATTACAGAGAAATGAATGTAATTCTTAGTATTGTTTCTTGTATGCTGGTGGCTATACTATTTAGTTTTGGTAAATAATGTTCATAGTAAGTCAGATGCTTATTAATTTGCATTATTATTTGCTTATATTTCAGAACCACATCCAACTTCACATGTAACGTCAAATACAACTTCATAGTTAACTTCATGTTGGAGTTGTAAATAAAGCTTTCTGGATCTCAAAGTCAGACATCTCTGGTCCAAGTTCTTACCGGATACCCTACAGCGAGCTAGTGTTTCAGTAGCTAGTTTTCAATAGTATTTACAAGCCTATTGCCTATATTTATGTAATATAATAAACACTGTTACACTTTTTGAAACAATTTCAGCTTGTCTAGGCCTGTCAGTGCTTTCTGAACATATTGAACACACTTTTAAAAATACCGCAATAATACCAAAAACCGTGATCATTTTGGTCACATCCCTAGATGTGAAACATGGTGTTTAAGAAGTACAGAGACGAATATCACATGTATTAAAAGGATGGGTGGTAGCCATTCTAAAGACAGGGCGGATCCGGATTTGTGTAAACTCAGTTCCTCCTCGTATTCCTCAACAATAACTGATGAGGTACAATAATTGTTTCTAGAGACTGGAGCTTCTCTATGGCAAACAGCATAAATATACACCTTCAAAAGTTGTGAAAATGTGCAGCTGTGAAGCAAGGTGTTGTTGATAAAGAACAAATGCAGTCAGGAAATCTTCATTGGGTACAATATCGCAACACTGTGCAGCTACCAGGTGTGAAATCGTACAGTTAAAAGAGTGTGAATAAAGGTGTTACCAAAAAGGACATAACTCCCGCCTGGAAAATATATGGAAATAATCTAGCAATGCAGCCCACGATTTCACTTTTTCATTATAGTCTGATCATTTGGAGTAGGATGTGCGATACATTATTGACAGTCTTCTCCTTTGCTCCTCACATCACCACAAACCATTCCTACGCCTGAATGGATGAACTAACCTCTCACTGAGCCATCGTTGGTCTTTGCTTATGATTTTTCCACCTTGAAAAACAAAGCACGTGTTTAGACTCGTCAAATTTCTAACCACTAAATTTTAATGATGAATACATCGGGGGTTGGCTTAGATGTTCAGGCGTTGATCATCAAACGCAAAGTCACAAGTTCCCATCCAGCCGGGGACCTTTGCTGCATGTCTTGCCTCAACTCTCTCTACCCTAACTTCCTGTCATCTCTTTACTGGCCTCCAATAATATTCTCCAACACCTACAGTAGTTACAATAGCAGTTCAAAAGGTGTGGGAGTTTCAAGATCCCTTGAGTCATATAAGCACTCGACAATTGTTCTGACATAGATCCGTCCAGTTGATGCGCTTCTTCGACTTAAATCTCATAATAAAAAGGGAGCTCAAAAGGCGTAGTGTGTGTGTGTGTGTGTGTGTGTGTGTGTGTGTGTGTGTGTGTGTGTGTGTGTGTGTGTGTGAGGTTTACTGACTCTGGCTGTCCATCTTCTGTATACAACGTGATTCATGACAGGATTAGGTCAGCTAGTTCCAGTAGGAACTAGGTTGTAGTGCCCAGACGTAATCACAACAACACTGCAGTTACAATATGTGCACTGGCTTACTCTGGGTTAAATCCTGCTGGAGCTATTTCCACAGTGTCTCTCTCCCCATCTACACACTACAAAAAGGTTAAATGGATGGGCCCACTCTCTTTAAAATAATCAAAAAATGAATAAAACAAGATGAGATTTCTGCAGAATAGCAATGATGATGTTGTGATCATACTATGGGTGAATGTACAATACATGATTCTAAGCAGGCAAATTGGTTGGTATGCATGCTGAGTGCTAAATTACTGAATGTACGATTACTGTAATGAATACCCAAAAGGTTTTAATGTGCATGCATAAGCAGTGGGTAACCCACATCAACACCACACACACTTCTAACGCAATCAAAAGTGGCCACATCATAGAGTGCTCAATTACAATCTCAAAGTGGGTCAGTGCAACCAATTTCAGCCCCGTAATGACACCAATCAAATAATTGTAAATAGAACAAGTCAATCTTGACAGTCAGTATAGTGAATGTAATTGCTTGTGTTGTGGGACTGCTTATACTGGTGCCTCTCCACTAAGAGCTCTGCTCACAGATCAATGGGTTTCCACATTTAAACATTTAGTGTAAGTCAACAGATCGATTGACTCGGAGTTTTGGATGCAACGACTGGTATGTAGGAATAATGGCACATAGTTCTTACATCCAGTGAGCGAATGACAGTGAGACAAAGAAAGAGTTAAGACGTAGAAGGCATGTGAAAAAAGCTGGAGGATTTAAAGGTAGAGGAGGCGAGCAGGGAAGCATGGAGAGAGGATTAGGGCATCTGTAAGGTGTAGAATCAGAGATATGTGATAAAGATAGAGGGTGATCTAAGAAAAAGACAGAAATGACAAATACAGAGAGCGCTGCTGGTAAAGGAAACACGCCTGCCAGCAAGCCCATAAGCAGATTGATTGTTTGTTCACAGTTTCCTTCACAAAGCAGAATACCCTGCTGGTTTGGATCTTGGAGTCTCCACACTGCCTCTCCAACCTGCGAGGAATTCCCATTGTACCAAATCTGCATTTCAGTTCATGATCTAAATACACAAGCTCTTATTTGCAGACAAAACATTTATTTATTAGACATAGGCTAAGAACACAGTCTGCAAAGCCTAGGATCTGAAACTGTCACACTGGACCAAAAATGGCTTAACAGGGAGGCTGCTGTTCTCTGTAACACTGGAAATCAAGTTGCCAAGCTTAGTGACAGGCAGACCTTTTGACAGCTCTCTACATTTTGAGAAAAGAGGAATTTAATCCTCTTGTAAAAATGGACAATTAAGTTAAATTATTACAGGGTTCAAGGGTTGAAACTGGACAGCAAGACAATGTAGCTGGGGCTCTGATAGATGCACCTCTCTTAGATATTAATAAGATAATGCACATTTTTAAAGCGGTTCAATACTGTTTACCTATCAGGCAGCATCCACATGGCCAGTGTGTCTCCTCCTGGGACTAATTTCCTGCAAGGTATTGAGGCAGTTGTGGGTGACATTAATAACAAAACTGCTGATGGAAATGTGATCCCCAACAAGTCTACTGTAAATCAATGGCACATATGCTGATAGGCACGTGCACTGTTATTTATTATTGCCCAGCAAATAGACTTAATTATATTCTATAGCAACATCTGATTAAATAAAAGGACAAACATGTTATCTAACCCACCCAGTGGCACATTAATGGCTTTCATTTTAAGACTTAAAATAGGCCTACCTTAGAGTCGACATATGAGAGAAAATATCAATAAATACTATAATAAAAGCGTGCATGATTTGCCTGTATGAATATGGCAGGAATATTGTAATGTATAGAGTTCAAGGGTTCAGTCCTTTAATAGGATACAGCCTGCCAATATTAATAAAAGAAAGGGGGACGCCTGGGGTTAAATGATGGGGTTAGGGTGAACTTAACGATGACAGGAGCCAAACAAAGCCAACTGAAATCTTGTCCACACACCAAAACCCCATTTTCATGAAGCCCTTTTCTTCACTACGTGGAGGATGAAAACACAAGCTTGTCTAGCGAATAAAAAATAAAAAAAATCTAATTCGACAACCTAAAAAGAAAAGCTCCTAGTTTAACTTACCTTCTCCAAAGCTCATCTACACGTGGAGACAAAGGGAATCCCGGGCGCCTTTTGCGGGTTGTTTTCGGACAGAAAAAGCAGCTGTCAACACATGAACAAAAATGTCTTTTATTCCGTATTAGCGAGTATTTTCGCCATCCTCTGTTGGAGTGTGTTTACTCTACAGCTGCCCCTAACGAGCAGTCCTTTACACTCTTCATCTTCAGTCTGTTTTTTCCTTTTTCTTTTTTGCATTCACATGATATAGCTAATGTTTCTTGTATGTCCACTTTTTCCGAGATTAAAATAAACAAAACTAACGCGTTAATTAAACTGCTTCTTGTTGGTCCCGGTTGTATTCCGTTTCACCGTTCACAAGCTACCTTCCAGGAGCTTGTGTTGGGGGAGGTTGAAGGCTTTCGTGTATCAAATGCATCAAAAACTCGGTGATCCCCTCCGACCACCCCTCCCTCCTCTCAGCAGAAGAGGACAGTGGACCAATTGAAAGACAGAAGGAAAGAGAGAGAGGCGACCCGAGCTTCTCAGTCTGCTGTGGGACCAGCGAGCAGTCAATTACAGAATAAAACGGCTATCAGCAGACTAAAGCCTAAATGACATCATGAAGAAACATTTGATCTTACAGTTTTAATCATTATAACTGCTAGCACGGCTTGGACTGTAAACATTAGGTCGGCCTATATTATTAACATTAGTAGCCTGCTCGTTTTAAATAACTAATATCATTGTGACATTTTCTAAATGTAGGCTAATATGTCATCTTTTAAATGTAAGCATTTATTTTACTATAAAATCAACAAAAAAATGTCTTCAGCTATATTAATTAAGCCTGGCTTGAATTCTTTCTTTCTTTCTTCCTTTCTTTCTTTCTTTCTTTTAATTTACGTGATAAGATCAATATCAATTTCATTTATTACTTCAGCAGATCATGATCATGTTAGCCTAGAGGCAGGGGAACCATTAGGTTAGCTTTGTTTGAAGATGTGTCCAAACTCATTAAAACCTGTTTTAAGTAGGCTATTGTGTATTACACCCAGGCAGATAATCGTACTTGCACTGCTGACTAGTGGTGACTAAATACTCTTTAAACCCCTAGGGGGTCCTTAGAGTTACTGCAGGGGGGCCACCAAAAAAAAAACATGAATAGGCTTACTGGCTACGGATGCAGTTAAGTAATACTATAATATTCTCTGCGCCACATATATGTTTAACATTAAAACACGATTTATCTGTAGAGGGTGTAGAGTAATTGGGGATTTCTCACACACCTTTTGGGACTGCCCGAAAATACAAGTCTACTGGAAGGAGGTAATGAGAGTAATTGGAGAGATATTGGGGTATTAGTTGACCCACAGAGGTTAATTTTAGGGAACACACATTTAAGAGAGTTGGGAAAAAACTAATTGTATATGCCCAGAGCTCTGGTGTTAGTAGCCCATAAAATGATTACGAGGAACTGGCTTAAACCCCACCCACCCACCCTAGACCAGTGGACCCAAAGAGTCAAAGCTGTTAATTGTATGGAAAATAAAACAGCAAAAGGATGGACATTTATTTAGAGAGGTGGTCGCCTGTCATACAGTATACGGCAATTGGATAGAGTGTTGAATTAGAACTGGACACTTGAGATTAGGAAAGTAACCTCTCACATCTTGTGTGTCAGTAGTAGCATGTTGATTTTTCTGTCAATACTATCTGTTTTTGTACCATGTTGTGTGAGACGCTTTTTCAAGGATCTTGTTTTAATAAATGTTTAAAAAAAAACAAACACAATTTATAAAATCATGCCAACAATTATTATTTTAATAGCTTAGTATTCTATGCACTAAAAAGGTATGTATAAAGGCCGTAGGCCAACATACATGTTATTGTAGGCCCAGTTTTATATGCAACTTAATTTTGATACAGGGTCCATGCTCCGTCTCTCTTTCAGTTAGGGGTCCTTTGCTTAAAAAACATTTAGGACCCCTGCTTTAAACTCTGCAACATTACATCTGCCTGTTACATTGCATTCATGTGCCTGATGATTTTGTCCAAAATTACTAACAGCTTTCTTATTCACATCAATACAGTGGGAGCAATTTTGGTTTAATACCACAACCTGCCCACACAGTTGTGATCATGGGGATGGTCAGTGGTTCAACAGGGTCATACTTATACCAATATGATAGATATTCTTTGTGCCAAGCAAAGCTAAACATGTCTACCTTTCTGTACTCAACACAAAGAGATGAAAATGTATTATTCTCCATGGGAATGTGGTCGCTCTTTGTGCATTTGGTGAAACGTTACACATTAACTTATACAGTACATCTTCTCAGACATTACTCTACTTCCCTAGAGAGTTAGTCAATGTTGTGGTGGAAAATAAGTAAGCCTTCTATGTGTGTTGGTCAGTATATATATATATATATATATATATATATATATATATATATATATATATATATATATATATATATATGGGTAAACTGCAGTTCATGGGAAATTATCAAATCTATTGTTTCTTCATTCACTGGAATGCAGCAGAAGGAAAGTTCACGCTCTCCACAAAATTAATGACACACATCTGTGAATGTCGGCTCAATCCCATGTTAGTGAGCACACAATGTAAAAATAATGTTGTTTCAAAACATGATAAGTAGCCTCATCACTAGAGCTATTATTAACTTTTTAGCAAAATGAGCTCAGTGAATTCCCATAACCTATGTTTTACATCTGTCTCTTTTTTACAAATACACTACCAATGACTTCTGAAGAGATTTCCATGTTGCAGTAAATCATCTGTGCTGTAAGACTGTGCTGTTCTAGTCAACAAGAGGAGGCATAATGTGGAAAAAAGGCAATACTACTCTCTTGTGAGTTCATATATTATGCTTTGTCAATGCCTGTTCTCATGTCCAGAAGTTCTCTGTGTGACAGATGTCTGTCAGCATAACATGTGTGTGTGTGTGTGTGTGTGTGTGTGTGTGTGTGTGTGTGTGTGTGTGTGTGTGTGTGTGTGTGTGTGTGTGTGTGTGTGTGTGTGTGTGCGCGTGCGTGCACCACTGTGTCACCAGGTCATGCTGTATGTGATTACTCCACAAATACTGTCCCCAGTCTGTCCCTGTTAATTAAACTTTGTTAGACTTTGCACTGATTTCTGAGCATTAGTGAAACACCGGCTGTAATTTTCCTACGGCTTAAAAAAGATACTTTTTTACTGGCAAATACACAAAGTTTGTGACATTTGTCTCATATAATCCACTGGAGCTTGCGCTTACTGAACAAAGAGGTTGCAGGAAAGCTTTTCAAGCCTGTAAGCTTAATCAAAATGGGATAAAAGCATGCATGTTTGTTATGGTCAAACCATACACAGCTTTACTTTTTTGATCCTCAAACCCTACAAAAAAAGATCTGTGTTGTAGGCCTACCTCTGTTGTTCTGCCCAAAGCAAGAGCACACATCTCTCTGAGTCCTCTGAGCTACTGTACTGTTGTTTGTCTGAGCAATCCAGAACAACACTTAAGTGTTTTAAGATCTGATGCTTCTATCAACATCATTTGTCAGTGCCTTCCAAAACCGTTACAAATTATTGTTGGAAAAATAAATCTGTGTTATGATGTGACAAAGCTATGGTTTACGTTTCGTTAATCAGTTTAGGCACAAAAAACACTTGGTGAGTGGTCAGAGAAAAATCATGGTTTGGGTTAGGAGAGCTTCATCGTCATGGTTACTTTAAATAACAAGGGGTTAGGTCATGGTTAAAAGAAAACAACATTGATTGTTGGTAGAAAATGGAAAACAAACAGCGATCTCCAGTGTCTAAGTACGACATTTTGTGCACTGCGTGGTACATCCTAGGAGTAGCGTGTTCCTGCAAGGGTGGAAGCTGCAGATTCAGGACCGCATTTCTAGGACCCTAGTTTTTCAGGTAGATGCTAGAATGTAGTTACTGTACCTCAAACCAAACCATGTCTTTTAACCTAACCCTAACCTTATAGCTAGTCAGCTGCTAACTTAAGTGTTGACGCTTGCGCAGTATGACAGTTTTGTTCGGTAACTAGGGTCGTAGAAATACCGTCCTAGGACCGCAGTTCTGAAACTGCAGCTTCCTTTATTGCTTGAACATAGAATAGCCTTTGCTCCTGACGGACAAGTCATAAACATAAACATGTCGGTTTGGGGGATTTACTGAAATCACTGAAGCTGTAGTTTCTCTTGGGAGGACAGTCTCAATTATTCTTCAATACTATTTCTGACTAAAGAGCTTTAGTCATGTAATACATTTCTACTTTAATCCAAGCACAGGAGTTGTGTGCCATTTCAATCCAACAGAATGGACAGATTTCAGCAACACAGAGTGTTATGGGTTGGTGTGTTTTATCTTATTTTGGTAGTCTGTTTCTGTTCTGTATTTTGCTCAGTTTCCTGTTTTATTTTGATAGTCTGGTTTTCTGTCTTGTCTGGTTTTACTTTAGGTCTTGTGTTTTCCCGCCTTTTTTGATTGTTCTGCCCAGCCCTAATGTGTTTCACCTGTTTCCCAGCCCTTGTGTCGCCTGTCTTGTGTTACCTCGTTACCCTGTGTATTTAGTTTTTGTGTTCCCCTTGTCCTGTGTCAGATCATTGTGTGTGTGTCTCGTAGCCAGTTTTGTATTCCTGTGTATTTTGGCTCCAGTTTGTTTGTCTTCCTGGTTTGTGTTAGAGTTTCTGTTTTTTCTTGGACTTTATTTTTGGTTTCCCGTTTTTTGCCTGCTTGTTTTTCAGGACTCTTTTGGGGGGGGTTTTGTACTTTTTCTTAGTTTATTAAAACATCAAAATTATCCCCGGTTTCCGCCTCTGCATTTTGGGTCCGCATTTCCTCCAGCCATTCTCTAACACAGAGAGAAAATATTATGGCTTACTTTGTAAGTTTCTCTTCATTTATCAGTCTTGAATTGAATTTAGACAAACTGTGACTAACTGTGTAATGATATTTTTGTTTTTACATTACAACATAGGAGTGCTCATTATTTATCTATTTGACAGGGACAATGGAGAGTCAAACTGTCCCAGAGTTAGCTGATTGCTAAATTTGAACAGCAGTCCCCAGGCAGGAAAAGCCACAATAACTATGGCATCAAATGTTATAATACAGACAGAAAATAAACATTGCATCATGCAAAAATAAAAGCACTTTCCATTTATTATGGCACTCCTTTTTCCCTCACACAGAGTATTTGATTTTTTTTTTATTTTTTTTCTCAATTTTATGAATCCTTTATATCTCTGCCACCACAAAGCGTGTCTAATCTTCTCAATCGACCGCAAGAGCAGGTTTCTGTGGAAATGAGGATTTGGTAACAATGCAGCAGCCTATTGACTACAAATGTTGACTCATTTCAGGCAATCATGCTGTTGACCCTTTCAACCTCCTGTATCAAATCAAGTATGTTTTTGTGTTACAGAAAAGATCACTCACGTGGTAGTGCTTAGTCCAGTATGCAAAAAAAAAAAGTATTTTAGGTTTCCCAGTCTCATTGAGAAATGAGGAGGTAAGATGTTACAAGGAGGAGAGGCCAATTATTAAATCCTTTCTCTATTGTGCTGCGAAATACAGGACCAGTTTCTGTGTGTGTGTGAATAACATGGTGCTCTGTTGCCTGTAATTACTTTCATTGCTTCTTTCGATCACATCCTTAATTTACTGTTAGTCTTTTTCCAATTCCTAACACACTAAAATGACATGCATAGCACAATTATTTAAACTGACAGAGAGCAAAACCTCTTCTCAAGTCTCAAAGTCTAAACACATTTTCTGCTTTACACACATTTTGCAATTCGAAATGGTACTTTTTAAATGCACTGAACACGGTTCTCTGCATAAGACACAATCTGACAGCAAGTCACATGTTTGCCATTTCAAAACATTGCCATTCAAAATGACACTACATGAGCTAATCAATCAAGCCACCTGGCCGAACACCTCAATGCTTAATTGTTACCACTTCAATGAGGAAGTAAGCACTATACAAAGACCACATGTGAGCACCTCTTTTTTTTTCTATATATTTTTCCTGCAATTTTCTTTTTCAGTTTACTTTGTTGTGAGCATATTTCTGTTCAGTCCTATGTAAATATATCTGCTGTGCATATGTTGCACTGACATAAATGTTTCAACAGCATGTGTGTGTGTATATGTCTGCAAATATTTAGATAGATACTTTATTCATCCCGAAGGAAATTTTAGGATCCAGTAGCTTAGACAACCTTAACACAACAAACATAAGAATAAAAATAAAAATCACGGACAGAAATGCAATGACCATGATAAGGTCTGTACAATGACCAAGGTCTGTACAATGACCATGATAAGGTCTGTGCATGTGAGCAATCTGAATTTTCTACAATTTGAACTGTTTTAGTATTATGGAAAAGAATACTAAAGATGAAAGTGCTTTTCATTATGCCCAACAGTGTGTAGTTGGTTAGACAAAAATCTGGTAATATGAATGAAGTGTGTGCCATGTGGTGCAAAAGTTTGATTTTGATAATGCTATATGTAGTTTTGGTTGCAGTGCTTCATTTTGCAGGATATATGAGGTATTTTGCAGTTTGGGTGTGTGGTTTTGTGAATTGTGTTGAGTAATTTGATAAACACACTAGTTTGCAAAATTGTGTTTTAGCAATTGGAAAAAACTAAAGAAACTGGGATCCACTCGGTTTTCATCATCACTGTCTCAGCAGAGCAGAAGACACCTCTTGCAAATGTGTTAACCCTTTCTCATTGGATGACACATTTCCCCCACCCTTTAGCAGAACAGTTAACACAGATGTCATTCAAGCAGTCCAAACTCCATTGTTTTAGCTATGGTAAGCAAACAGAAACCATCTGTTCCTAACTATTAGAAACTACCTACATCAGTATGACATCACTGAAGCACCTGTTTGACATTCCTTCAAACAAATCTTCAATTAGCAATCAGTCTGCAGGCCTTACTATTTTTCTCGATTGCTTTGACACAGCAGTCACCTCACACTCCACATTTTTCAAAACAGTTAACTCACAGGCCGAAACAGTGGCACTCATGGTCAAAATGACACATTTTGTTTGCAAAAGGCTCTAACCGTGCCAAAACATTTAAAATATGCAACAAAAGAAAATTTTGCCTTCAAACAACACAACTTGCAAACAAATGTATGAGCTCTTCCAATCAACCATTACACAGTGGACAACAAAATACAAAATACAGCACACAGTATGAATCAGTGCACCATTGCTTGTCACTGTAGCCTATTACTGTACGTAGCTTTCATGCCAGTGACATTTGTTGTCATATTTGCCTTCTTGCAAAGATTTGGAACCAGAATCAGAAATGCTTTGATGCAAATTTTATTGATTCCACTGATCCTTATTTTGAAACTATGGCTGAAAACTGAAATACTGTAAATATTACACAAAATACATGTGAACCAAAATAAAATCTATTAGAATATAAGAAATTAAAAATAAAATCTATTACTGTAGAGTATAAGAAATAGCCACTATTGAAACTCAGTCTCGTCTGTCTTAGACCTCTTCCATCCATGTTGGCAAAGAACAACACAGACGCTGCACCTTTAAGGCCTGTAGACTGATTGCTAATTGAAGATTTGTGTGAAGGAGCGTCAAACAGGCGCTTCAGTGATGTCATACTGATGTAGGTAGTTTCTAATAGTTAGGAACAGATGGTTTCTGTTTGGTTACCATAGCTAAAACAATGGAGTTTGGACTGCTTGAATAACATCCGTGTTAACTGTTCTGCTAAAGGATGGGGGAAATGTGTCATCCAATGAGAAAGGGTTAACACATTTGCAAGAGGTGTCTTCTGCTCTGCTGAGACAGTGATGATGAAAACCGAGTGGATCCCAGTTTCTTTAAGCAGGTCAAAGCAATCAAGAAAAACTGTAAATGTTTTGGCACGGTTAGAGCCTTTTGCAAACAAAATGTGTCATTTTGACCATGAGTGCCACTGTTTTGGCCTGTGTGTTAACTGTTTTGAAAAATGTGGAGTTTGAGTTGACTGCTGTGTCAAAGCAATCAAGAAAAACTGTAACACAACAAACACATATACACACATATATCACACATACATAAGAATACAAATAAAAATCACGCACAGAAATGCAATGACCATGATAAGGTCTGTACAATGACCATGATAAGGTCTGTACGATGACCATGATAAGGTCTGTGCATGTGAACAATCTGGTGAATTTTCTACAATTTGAACTATTTTAGTATTATGGAAAAGCATACTAAAGATGAAAGTGCTTTTCATTATGCCCAACAGTGTGTAGTTGGTTAGACAAAAATCTGGTAATATGAATGAAGTGTGTGCCATGTGGTGCAAAAGTTTGATTTTGATAATGCTATATGTAGTTTTGGTTGCAGTGCTTCATTTTGCAGGATATATGAGGTATTTTGCAGTTTGGGTGTGTGGTTTTGTGAATTGTGTTGAGTAATTTGATAAACACACTAGTTTGCAAAATTGTGTTTTAGCAATTAGAAAAAACTGTAATAGCAATAATATTTACAGGAAGACCCACATATCTATGAGTATACAACCTCTGCCTCACATCAGTCTCACTGAGTTATTAAAAGCCTCAGGTCTAAATATTTCATTCAGTCACAGAGGAACAATGTCAGAAATAGGGCTGGGTAGCTATACTCAATACCTTTAAACGTGTCAACCAAAATAACCCAGAGCCAAGTAGTATCGAAACTTCTCCAGTCAAACTTTTGCATTTGATCCTTTATACCCAGATAAAAAAAAAAGACTATTTGTATGTTTTGCTCTCAGCCAATCACCGCAATTATTCTTCGATTTAATGCAATGTGTGATTGGCCCTGCATACTGCAGCAGCTACAACCCATGCAGTCTGTGGAGTGGCGAAGATGAGTGTAGTGTATTTGATGAAGTTGGACAGTTTTGTATAGTTTTTTAATAAATAGTTTAAAAATGTAAACATTTTCAAAATGTATTTGTGTAAAAATCATTTGGATGGGCAGGAGAGGTGGTGGCATTTTATACAACTGAATGCTTCCATTCACATAATGGGTAATGGGTATCGAATAAAGTAGAAAAAAAGGTATTAAATTAAGTACTCTATTGGTATCCTAATCACTTTAAGTGTACTGGTATTGATACTGGTATCATAATCTTTTAAATAATACCCAGCCCTAGTCAGAAACTCCTACATAGGAGGTATCAGTCCTAAAAGGTCTATAGGGTAGGTTTCCTTTACAATCTGTTATCAGTAACTTAATTAAATCTTGGCCACTCTAATTTTCCTGGAAGGACCCCCAGACCCCCACTTAATATGTGCACACACACAAGCATGCACGCACACACACACACACACACACACACACACACACACACACACACACACACACACACACACACAGATGAGATATGCAGCACCACCTCCAATGTGAGAGGACACTCATCTGTCATACTGTTATGAATAAAGTAATAGGGAGAATAGATATGTTTACAGTAGATAAACATGTATCTGCTGGGATGTAAACATCACCTTCATGTGACAACAGATTGAGATAAAATGAAAACATTTAGGTTTATTAATATTCCAAAGCTGAGCTGCATTTTATTTGCAACTAAAGAAAGAAGAAAATGATTATGCTGAATTGAAAAGGGAACATAACAGAAGTGATGCTTCTGAATGCAAATCAGTTCAATCCCCACCCCTGCATCCAAGTGGATTGACTCAATCTCATCCCTGTATCTAGCGAAACTAAATTATCTCTAAATCATAATATGCAACGCAGATCTCGAGGCTATGTGGACTCTGCTACAGAGATTAAAATATTACCACTACTATAATACCAATATTTTTTTTATGATGCTTCCACGCTGATCTCATTTCACATACATAACTTTCTGCTCACTGTCTGAAATGCTGTAGAAATACACAGAGACAAATGAGAATTGGACTCCTCCATACTGATGAGAGATGATGCCACTGGGGGTGGCCAATCATATTTGTTTAAGCGATGACATGGTGCATTTTGTACTTTTAATTGGACGCATAGACTCGCCGTTTTTTGTGGAAGTCCCATTCGACCCCACAAATCCCTGTTTACACACAAACAAGGTCTGTTTGTTTTGTGTTTAATTAATGATGTGTGTGACACGTGTGCATGTTACAGTGAGGATGGTACATTGAAAATGTGTGTGTATGCACTTGTGTGAAATGTAAGCAAATGGGAAAGGCTGCCGAGTGTGTGTATATTAGTGTGTACGTGTGGTGGTTTGGGATTTACTTCTTAAGTGACATGGCCGTGCTTAGGAAGCATTGCCATCTGGTAGCTAGAGAGGGGTACTGAGACACATGCAAACAGGTACACACACACACACACACACACACACACACACACACACACACACACACACACACACACACACACACACACACACACACACACACACACACACACACACACACACACACATATACACACACACACACACACACACACACACACACACACACACACACACACGCACACACACACACACCAGTATCAGCGTGTAATAAATAATTCAAATGCACAGAAAAAAGGCAGCAATGCCCTCATCTGTATCAGGCAATCACACACATAACACACATAACACCAGCACCTCATACAATACTATAACTCTGTTTTCTTACCAGTCACTGCAGATTTACTTTCAAAGTTCATGACACTTCCACTAGATGCTGCTTTAATTTTCTTTCTAGTGAAAAAAAAAATCACCATGTGTTGACTCAGGTAAGGATAAAAGACCACGTCTGCAAGGGAAAATTGAAGGTCAACACATTAACCTGTTTCTGTATTACAAGAACACTTCAGACATTAAAACAAACAGCTTCTGTTTTGTTTCTGTTACCCCACACACTGGCACACACAAACAACTTTGTTGTTGTTTATGTACACAGCAGTTGAGATTAGTTTGCATCGCAGCAAACTTGCGAGGGTTGTGTTTGTCCAGGATTACAGTTTTTTTCCGATTGCTAAACGACAGTGGGCACAACTGAAGCCACGTGCAAAACTCAAACTCCAGTCTGCACAGCAGCAGTTCATGTGGACCAAACTCTAGTTCGTTTTTCATTGTTTGAACACAGTTTTCAAAACTCTATACCCTTATCCCATCATTTTAACCACAACCTGAACAACACTGTGGAGTTACAGCACTTTGTTCAAATGCTAACACACTGCTTTCAAAACTGTTAACCACACATTCAAAAAAGAATAGATTTCAGTCTGGTGCCTATCAAACACTGCTGATTGTAATTTTAGCTGAAAGCCTAAGCAGGTGTCTTGTTTTAGACTAGTTAGTGAACATATACAGTATTTATATAGAGAAAGCTCAGAAAGCCTTTTTTGTATACAAACACCAAATAAGAATGAAACAATTATACACTGTACCGTTTGAGAGAAACAGGTAAAAGAGCAAAGATAGCAATATGTCCAGGTAAGATGTCTGAGGTTACATACACAGTTATAAAACAAAGAAGTGAAAAACACTATATCTTTACTATAGTAAAACTGTGTTCTTACTGTTTTTCAGAAAGTACTGGCGGTTACAATAAAACCATATTTCTCTCGGTGTGGTGTTGGAATGGGACACATTTGGACTGAGATAAAGGGCAAGAATTTCAAGGAGTGGTACCTTATGTTGGTAGGCAGTAAGCAGAGGTAACAACCATGACCTTAGACAGCAAATCTCTATCTTATCTCATCTTATTCAGTATTTCTCCTTTCAAATAAATAACAAACCAGTCTATTGTAACACTGGAGTTTTGGCTTTCGGCTGACCTTTACGGAACCTTTTTAACACCAGCAGGAGCACATAGCCTTGCTGTGTTCAAAAGTGAGGTAGTCATATATCAAACAATGTTGATATATGAATAAAATGAGATTATAAAATATCTACCATTCTTTGTGGTGAGGACCTTATCACATGCCACTTCTTCAAATGGCTAATTGATGCTTTTCGGTCAAACAATTACACATATTGTTTAATATATGTGTTGCTTTGTGTTTTTGTTTTATAATAGTGACAACTTGAGAAAGATGCCTAATTCCCTTAAAGCGCCCATATTATGCTCATTTTTTAGGTTCGTAATTGTATTTTAAGGTTGTACCAGAATAGGTTTACATGGTTTAATTTTCAAAAAACACCATATTTTTGTTGTACTGCACAGCTCTCTCTCACTGCTGCAGATCCTCTTTTCACCTGGTCTCTGTTTTAGCTACAGAGTGAGACCTCGTTTCTTCTTCTTCTTCTGTACCATCTTTGATTGCACTCGCAATGCGCAGTAGCTCAGATGTAGATCGTGTCGGCTAGCTAGCTCCATAGACAGTAAAAGAAAGGCTGTTTCTCCTGAACTTCGGTCAGTTAGAAGGCAGGATTAGCTGGGCCCTTCTAAATGAGGGCGCACATGTAAGTAGTTCTTTTGTAGATTATGGTGAACTTGTGTGTGTAGCAGTGCTATTCTGCTATTGAGAACGAGGTAGCATGCTAGCGTTAGCATGCTAACGCTAACGCTACGAGCTAACGGTTGCGGTTAGCCAGCTCGTTTCGGCTTGTGACGTCACACGCCGTGCCGATTTTGAACAGCTCACCCAGAGACTGAAGGCAGGACACATTCAGAAACCGTATCTCACAAAACAGCATGGATGGATTTTTTTCAAAGTTTGTATGCGTGTGGAAGCACCAGAGACACAAAAGAACACCCCAAATCCCAGAAAAAGTGTTTTTTTCATAATATGGGCACTTTAATGTATATGTTGTATGGTTACATGTGTCCTGACATGGACCCTGAGCACTTTTCTTTTTCTTCTCCAGGATTTCCAGCAGAGCAGAAGACTTATACCTGGTTGAATGTGTTTCATTGAATTATGACACAGTAAATGCATACATGAAAGAAAACACATATTACCATGTGAATTGTATTTTACTTTATTTCTTTGACAGGGTTTTATTTAGGCATTTTAAATCTTCCACTATAGGGAAGCTCAACTTAATTCGTATTACTGACATTCAATTTCACTGAGCAAAGTAGTATGTTAGATTAAAGAGAAAATCATGATCTATACTAATGTTAATGTATGCCCGCTCCCCTTTTGTTTTAACCCTGTGGCCACACAGATAGTCACAATCTTCTCTCTGTCTTCTCTGCTCATAGCTGTAGCACAAGTCTTTTCTTTGGACGTCAGGTTATTAAGTGGTTAAATATTTCTAAATCTGTGTTATGAGGTCAGTTAATTTGGAATGGGCACAGTTTGTCATATTCGCAGATTATTACTCAGCGTCACTAATTGCACCATCATACTCATGTTCAGGAGCACAGACTGTATGGACGAAATAATTCTACACACACTTTCGCTGACTCTCCCTCACACACACACATACTCACACACACACACACACACACACACACACACACACACAAACACAGACACACACACAAACATACATGTAGTTCACTCGTTTGGAAAGCTTCTGCTACTCACTTTGCTTATACAGCGAGCGAGGCATGCTGAGAGGTTTTGCCTACATGCTGTGGTATCTCTCCTTTTGCGAGTTAGTCCTCACAGTGTGATCTCCAGACATGACTCACCAGCATGACACTGCGTCTGTACACACACACACACACACACACACACACACACACACACACAAAGACACACACAGAGAGATACATAAGCATACATGTTATGTAAGACCATGTGGAGGCACAATTTTGTGCACAGTTCATTCATTTCCATGTGTGCTTGATTTTCCATATTTCACCCACATACTGTTGACCACTTCTGGTTGCCATGCAGTGTTGTACCCTACATGAGCTCAAGTATGACTTCATCGACACCAAATGTGTTCCAAATGTGTTCAGTTGAATTGATAATAAACTTCACTTTATTCAACACAATTAAACTGTCATGTTTCGGTTGATATGATCAAGTTTGTACTACTACCAGTGGCAGAAGCTAAATGTTTCAACCATTTATCGTTACACATATAATAAGTGTAATGACCTCCCTGCTTGCTAACTATTTTAAACATGTTCAATCTCAATATATAGTGTCTATAACTGATTAAATGTAGATGTATATTATTAATTCAATTGTTTTTTACGGTTGTCTTTGGCAACTACAGAAGTAACCCCTGGCTTACATATACCCCTGGCTGGAAATTACTGCTGTAGACACACACACATACACACACACACACACACACACACACACACACACACACACACACACACACACATCTGTGTCAGAAAAAAATACAAATTAAAATGTTCTTTTTGCAATCAGGCACACATGCAAAAGCTAGCTTCTGTGACTATACAGTAAGTGTAGGTTTTCACCACAAAGGATATGGTAGAGAGAGTGAGACACAAAGACAATTGATATTCATCATATGAAGCCTGCATTCAGTGCTCTTTACAGTCTAATTTTCAGATAAAAGGGTTCAGAGCATCAGCTCACAGAAGTATGTTCTGTTTCAGGGTCAGTCTTTGCTTAAATTGCTTTTCCTCCACATCTCTTTGTCTCCTGGCACTCAGTCTAAATATGCACTAATTCCGTAGGCAGTCAAAGAGACTCATTTGGAAGGAAAATGTACATTCATACAAACGCTTGTATACAGATATATAATCAAGAGTTGACCTGTTTTTTTTTGTGTCATTCTGGTTCCACAAACCTGCAATCAGAGAGAAAGAGAGGGTTCAGGAAAGAGAGAGCATCCTGGAGGGAAACTGGGTAATTTTTTTCAATGAGTGGACAATGTATTGACAGGTCCAGGTGCACACAGTTACATAATAACAGTTCAGTAGAAAAGGCGAACAACCAGACTCCATACATCAAATGATTCCTTTAAGAATATCTCTCCCTGACCTCAAAGAGCAATTATTTTCTTCTTTCCAGTTTCAGCAAGAAAAATAACACTATAGTAAGGTAAGTAATAGTTACTATACTATCCAATAACACACACTTGGTTGTACAGACACACTTTTGTAGAAACAGGCACATGTATGCACCCACACGCTTGCATAAGACTAGGTTCTCACACCAACATGCTTTTACTGAAATCAAGCACACACACACACACACACACACACACACACACACACACACACACACACACACACACACACACACACACACACACACACACACACACACACACACACACACACACACACACACACACAAATTCATTTAAACCCCAAGTTTCAGCCTGTGTGTAGGATCCATTAACTGCCCAGCCCAGGGAAATAAACTGCTGAAATATTTACAGTATAGTTTTTCTGTATGTACGTCGTATGTCCATGTATGTTTATCTCCGTCCTGTGTGGGACAAAGAGACTGAGGGAAAACCTTAAGTATGCTAAAACAGTGATGGAGTTCGCTGCTGTCTTTGTTGTTTTTATTCGCATGAGGTCCAGAAGAAAAGGGTTGCTGATTGTATTGATTTCAAAAGCCAAGTAATTTGAGACTTTCGAGATTTTGGGACATTCCACTATGTTTTTCTGCTGCTAATTAAAATACAAGGTTGGTGTTCTTTTTGTGCATAAGTCGCTTGAAAACTACCAAAACCAACAATCAATTCATCCATCTAACATATATCATCGTCAGTTATTATAGTTCATGGAGTATGTGAGTTCATTACAATAAACATGGCCGCTGCAGTTTTTCTGGACAGCTCTGAAATTACATTTTCGATCTCTGGAGAGCAAAGCTTCACAGAGCTTGTTAGGTTGAGAGTTTACCCTACTTTGCTAGTTTGACAAGCTGAGTGGAATACACTACATTGGTCATATGACTATGGACTTTTAGGGCATAGAGGCAAGCAGTATATCGGGCATATCAGGCAGGGGCTACACAAGCAATACTGATAGCTTAAATCAACTGATTGGTTTTATTTGCTTTATGGGATTTGTTAGCTATAATATCAGTGTCTTTGTCTTCCCCTGAGCCATGAAATGGGGGCTCATGATTTCCCTAACACATTCTTACCCGCTTGGCAGAAAATCTCATAATCAACCAGAGTCTGCTTTGCAACACAGACACAACAGCTGTTTCCCCAGCTTAAAACACTGCCTGATCATTTTATTGCAGACTCCTTTCAGACAGACACATCACACTAACATTACTCTGAGGAGACACAAAGACACTTTTCTCAGGCAGAGAAAAAGCACTGAGTCTTCACATTGTAACAATACAGTTTGCAATGCAAATAAATCTTGAGAGTTAAAAGATTCACAGTCACCCAGGGTGGAGTGAAAATGCTGTGTTGAATCTTTTTTGTAATGAATGTTCGGAGAGCAATCACTGCAAACCCAAACCCTCGGCAGTATGTGACAAGGCTGTTAACAGAAGCATTGTTAGCTCAGGGATGGAGATCTTTGGCAATGGAAGGACAAAAAGGAGGCTGGAGATGTATGCTCTTGTAGTTCCATATTTTTGAGGACCAATCTTAACTTGAAGGTGAGGACATTTTTTGGAAACTATTCTAACCAACTGTCAAACAACCCTTTGACATCTTGAAGACTGCTTACGATGTGCAAAAAAACCAAGGTGTAAAAATGTATTTGCAATTTTGAAAAACTTTAGGACATCACTGCTCCCAGCTTACAGTAATAGTTAACTCCTTGTTAGAGTAAGCAAAAAAGCAAATAAGCATATTGAAAATACATTATGCCAATGATGTTCCTCACAAGCAGAGTAAAAACATGGGTTTGTCTGTGTATTAACCCACACACTGTACATGAACTCATGTATGATGTATTAGCATCTTATGTCTGAGTCCACCTCAGAATTTACCAAGCTCAGCTAAATAAGAGGCTCGAATTTTTTTTTAAAAAGACGAAAATAAATCCACTCAATAATTAGCGATGTGCCACAGCTACTGTGAAAAAAAAGTGACTCACTTTTTGTTCTTTTTCATTTCTGCCTGTTTAGTATAGACAAAAGAGCTACTTGTAGCGCGACCCTTAATAGCAACAATGACATTTAGCTTTGTTTTAATTTACATAAAGGTCATTGTCATGGCGATGATGAAGGAAGTAGAAGGTTATTTGAAACTCTCTGGGGTTCCTTGTCTGGGGACAGAAAGAAGTGTGTGTGTGTGTGTGTGTGTGTGTGTGTGTGTGTGTGTGTGTGTGTGTGTGTGTGTGTGTGTGTGTGTGTGTCCCTCTCGGCCCATTTTTCTGTGGTCTGCATTTAGTCACAAAGGACTGAAAACAAGCAGTCAGTTGTCAGTTTTTTTTTTTATTGTGTCATTAATAATAAAAAAGCTGTAATAAACTGCTTATAATTTAATAGAAATGTTAGGTAACTTAACTCTTACTTTGTTTTGTAATGATTTTGCATTAGATGTAATACGTTATTACATTATGGTTTTGGTGGCATAACGTGGCATATATATTGACATAGAAACTAAGACACAGACAACATATATGTATACACACTTAAAGTGTGTTTTGAAGATAACTTTTTGTTCTGCATTTCAGCTATGTATGCTAAAGCAAGGACACATGCACGGACACAAACATGGGTTCCTACATCTGTAACCATGGTAGAGAAATAGGATGTCTGTATTTGCACTGTAGTACTTTAAGATAAGATAATATTTTATTTATCCTAAGGGAAATTGCTGTGCAGCAGTTGCAGTACAAAGTGGAAAGAGTACAAATCTAAAATCTAAAATAAGAATAACATTTAGGTGCAAATCCAAACTAAATACATACAGTATGCAATGTTGTATGGATCAAAAAACATAAGCAGGTTAAAGGTAAGGATCAGTCCACGTGTGTTGCATATACTGTAGGTATGTATGCACAATATCAAATCTTAAGCAAAAAAAGCTGGAAGTAAGACCTCACAAGGACATTGAACCAAACAATGATATTTTCATGTATAGAGTGCTTGAAAGACTGCAAGGCTTTGAAATTCTTAAAGGTTTTGGACATTGAAATATTGACTTACTTATCATTATTGCTTTTCTTCCTATTACGTCTTTCCACACTCAATACAGGAGGCATCTGTTTTATTATGAAGCTACATTAACTGTTTGTCCTCATCTATCATGCTACAACACATTAGTACAGTTACATTTATTTTACATATTATATCTAATGTAATTTTATAAACACACGTCGCAAAAGCTGTTTAATCAATCTGCTGCAAAATTAGCTCATTTCAGTGTTTATGTTTATGTCTCAGAAATGCATGTCTGCATCAAGCTGCTGTCACTTGTAAACAGCACAGGCACCATGACACTATGATAGAAGTGTTGTTGGAGGAGTGGATGATGAGGAAGATTAAGATGTCCATCTGTTGCCGAACAGTCAGCTTGGATCAGCGTGCAGAGCCACTGGTATGATGCTTGTGCTGAAATGATTGGCAATGAAAGATGCATGGCTCTTAAATGGGAAAAACAGATAATTGATAAGCAAATCCAACCTTTGTATAAATACCAACACTCAGCAGGAAGAAGGTGGGTAAATACTTCTGGGTCTGTGTGTTTTTTACAGATGGTCTAACCCTGACTTTACGAATGAAGAACTATGTAACTAAGTAACTGACTGTCTGACTGAATAAGAGAAGTGACTGACTGAATGAATCAATGATTAAGGGAGTTAACCTTCAGACTCATGAGGTGTATTGAATCTGAAAATGAAGACCTTTAGAAAAGCAATGATTAGCTACTTTGATAACAGTAAAAACATGAAAAAACAAGAGGAGACTACCAGCTAGAGAGAGTGACACTTTGCTTCTGCGCAAGGATCTACACTGTATATGCATAGCATGATTACTATATGTATATTATAATAACTCTCTTTTTTTATGTATTTAAGTATTTAGGAACCACTCATTTCCATACATGTTTATTTGAAACCTCGAGTAGCTCATGTTGCGTTGTGTCTATGGCACCCACCTTATTATTATTATTGTTATTAAATGACATGAATGTTTTTGATATTATTACTGGCTTTTTGTGACCTACTGATTGATGAAGACGTACAAGAATTGCACTTGTATAACTATTCATATGAATGTTTTTCATTTTTTATGTAATTAGAATTTCCTGGCATATATCAAAAGACATGTTCACACTTTACTAAGTCTGTCAGGTGCCCATATGAGCATTGCAACAAATCTTTCTTGCTGTTATCATTCTTCCTTTTCATACCGGAAGAAAGGGGATCCCTTTCTAATGAGCTTTCAATATAAGAGATGGGGGTACAAAATCCACAGTCCTCCTTCTGTGCAAAAATATGTTACAGTATGAAAGTAGTATGAAAATCCCCCTTTGTGTTTTCCTGAAAAGTCTCTTCCCTTGAAAGTAAAATATTTAAATATTCCCCTACATCTATCTGACTTTCTCTTTATTAAAGCTCTATCCATGTTTTACATAACTACTTGCAAAGTCTCTTATCCACATTTAGCTTTCTGACTAATATCTGTGATTACTGCACAGCTCCTGCAGCAGCGGCACTGACCTCAGAGCTTCCAAACCATCCATCTCCCTCCCTCATCCCTTAATACAGCTCCTTTAGTGCTCACTACATCCATCTCAAATGTCCTTTTAAGATCCAAACTCTTCTTCTCTCCTCTTTTCTGAGCTTTATCATCACCTTCTGACCTTCCTTCCAATCTCTCCAAAATAAATCCCTCTTTTCATACCCACTTCACTCCATCCCACTTCTGCTTATCCTCCCCCTCCCTTTCCCATTCCTTTTCTGTAGAAAAGTTTCACTTAAACAATGAAATTAAAAAAATCATAACTATTTGCTCTCTCAGCTCCCCAAGAACAAATCTGGTCTGCTTCTTTAAAACAAGACTGTGGAGACATCAAGTCAAGATGTCCTGCAGGGCTGCTTCAACTGTACAGACTACTCTGTCTTTGAAGACCCTTGTAACGAACAGACAGATGAATATGGCCGCATCAATGGCTGTGTGACACCCGCTAAGCAAACTGTCCTTTATTCAAATAAAAATGCATACATTTCTAAACAAATGAGAAGGAAAACTGTTTTTTGTACAAATAAAAAGAGAGAAGACATGGTGAGGAGAACTTTTAGTTATACACAATTCAGTGTAAATTCCGCTGTTATAATCTCAAATGGAATGACATGCATGATCGAGGTAATGACATAATCTCCCAAGATGGTTTTACTTTGATGCAGCTGCCATATAACCTGAATAGTTTTTATCTGGGAGTTGATACTCTTTTATTCCCCTCTGAAAGATTTGTGTCTTTCCAGGTCTGCTCCAACACTTGATTTATATGTAAAGTGCTGCAGTGCTTTATTACTTATTTTACTTTTTTGTTCCTGTTCCAAAAAACAAGGACCCTAAGCTCTAAATCACTTCAGACCAGCGGCTCTCACTTCCCTGGTGACATTTACCTTCTCACGCTATTATCTGAATATTTAGAGCCCTGCTTTAATTCATAGCTGCTGTTTTTGAGTTTTCCAGCCTTATGTGTTTTCTGAAACAAATATTTATTTTGTTGGATTAAAGTCTTATTGGTTACTGACAGTAAGTAGTGGACTTCTTAGAAAACAGGGTTTAATGGTGAACCTCCTTTCAAACTTCTTTCCATGAACAGTCTCCATGCAAAAGCAGAGTAGTCTGTACTCTGTACAGTTAATGCAGCCCTGCAGAAATACATCTTTATATTTTTTATTAAACTGTCTGCCAGTGTCTTCTTTGATACTACCACTGGTGGAGGCCAAAGTCAGACGTTTTACAATTTTTATCATAGTGTCTCCTGAACCAGTTAAATGATCAGGGATTTCAGTGATTTTAGTAGGCTATGCAAAGTTTTGATCTTTTTTAATTACAGATTACATTTTTAAGACTTCAATTTGCTGCACTCAAGATTCTCTGTGCACTAACATAAATCATCTTTAGAACTACAAACCTGCTGAAACTACTTATTGTTTACAGATTTATGGTGCCCAAAACAAATGCATGGCATGCCAGAGCCTCTCCAACGGACTAAATGTTTCAATGTAATGAGAGCCGGGTCTTAGCAGTTGGCTCGTTACACTGCAGCACTTTACTTGGACAGGCTTTTAAAACTTCAATGTGACAATAGCAACTTTGAGTTATCTGTCGGTATCTTTTGGAGTTTTAAAATGTATCAGTGGTGATGGCCTTGATCTGATATTTATTTGAGTCACATTTTGGCTTCATCGTCCTATTTGTGGGAGGTTTTTAATATAATTTATATTTTTTTTATGTGCTTTATTGAGTATTTTTAGCCCTGGCTGCAAACCAAATTTCCCTTGGGACAATAACACTATGGTTGAAGTTGGGGGCTCCAGACAGATAGGCATCAGATAGAAAAGACCAAAAGAGGCACGTGGAGTGAAAGAAATGACTTGGACAAGTCCAACTGGGAGATGAGATCAGGCTCATTCTAGAGAACATTTACCCATCTCTCACACAGAGGGAGGGAAGTTTTCTCCTGCCTTTTAGAAGCTAATCCTTTTATAGTTTCCCCACATTAGAGAGATAAAGCAGTGCTTTGCAGCACTTAACCCGCCTGTGTAGAGCTGAAGGTTTAGTGGGAAAGGAAGACAGAGACACCCTCAGCTACTGCTGTATGTTGAAACTGCCTTCACACACTAACAAACAAACCTTCATAATGATGCTTAAACCAAAGGGGGCATAGAAATCCCTATTCTTATGTGTGTATATATATATATATATATATATATATATATATATATATATATATATATATATATATAGTATATATATGCCCAGTCCACCATTTTGGTCCAGGCTGAAACATTTAATGGATGGTTTGCCTTGAACAGACATGCATGGATCCCAGATGAATCCTAATGACTTCAACAATCCCCTAACTATGAAACAAACGCTCCCCACAGGCTGAGATGGTGAAGCCCAAGCACTAATCTCAAACTGGAACTTCCCTTTATTTAATGCACATAATTAGCATAAAGCTGTACTCTATCAACTAACTAGATCAACTAAATTACAGGCCTGTGTAATGCTAATTATGACATCAAAGTATGTATCACTAAAATAATCAGACTTGCATAATGATTAGAAGACCCTCCCTCAGGAGGTGTCCCCGCTGAAGTGCAACTCGAGCAACACACTCAACCTCCATCCAGCTCCAGGGCCACTGACTTGTTTCTGACCTTGTGCTCTGGATGGGCGCCAAGAAGAATAAATAAAAAGATGACCATGGCAAGGTGCTAATCAGTGATATATGGCCCCATCTTCTGGTAATGATGTAGTAATGCAGTAGGCCCCAACCACAGTACATTGATCTTTCACAAATTCCTTTTATCACATTGATCAGGGGTCTCCAAGAAGTAACTCGCGAGCTACCGGTAGCTTGCGAGAAGGTTTCCAGAACCTCGCCAATAGGTTGACAAACTGAGATACAAAATTACCATGATATTAAAGGTTAATAGGTAGCCAACTTTTTCTTGGACCCTGATGGGACTATTTTCAGTGATGCAGCTAACTATGTGGGCTAAAAGAAGTGTAAAAATAGTCATGAAGCTTGACGTGAAGTTAAGATTTTTCATAATCTTTGGGTATTGCAATTTCAGCAAACAGTAGCTTCATTCAGCTTACGTGCGTTATGTAAATAAATGTAAGCGATGTGATGCAAGTAGCTCTTGGCCACTTTCATTATTTTAAAGTAGCCCTTAGATGAAGAAAGGTTGGAGACCCCTGACAGATGCTGTAGGTTTTCAATCAGCCATTAATGCAGAGATCTAATCACGATAATAGATTACTTTCCTAAAGAAAAAAGATAAACTAAACTCAAAGATTTTGATGAGACTTTGATGCGGAGATAAGATTGATAATAAGATAGGATATCTTTGAAGTCACACTATCAGTGGTGGAAGGACAGGTTTAACTTGAAGGTCACTGCCGTCACACACTCACTGAAAATAATTTACTGTATATTCCCCAGAATTGTATAGATATCAGAACTGAGTCAATTCCTCTTCTTACTTTATCTAAGGACATTTCTTTTCTATCTGTACTGGATCTCAAGGACATCTGCTAAAAGGAGAAATGTTTGAAACAGGCGCTGCTGGATTGATTTTTTTTTGTGTGTGTGGTTTGGTTGGGATAAACCTCAATTAACACTTAAAAGATGTTATCCATCCTGTCACTATATGTTGTTGCATCCATGTTTCAGCATTTTTGTTGTTTTTTTTAATCACTCCAGTGCACTACTCAATAAAGAATACTTAAGACAAAAGCTGCAAAACAATTCCCAGCAATATTGGCCTTTTAATAACAACAATAAAAACAGCCCAGAAACAATTCTAGGTTCAAGCAATAGCAAGCATATACTGTAGTAGGCCAGTAAAAGTACAATACAATCTGTAAATACATTTATAACTACATAATATTACAACAAAATCTAGGTTGGACAGAAGATTTAATAAAAATAACTGAGGTCCACTTGTTTCTCTGTTAAGAGGCCACTCTGTAACGACTTTCTACTCCTGTGTTAATGCGCCCTTGTGAAGCAGAAGGCCTTGACTGCTTGGCTATCAAAACCGGTGGTCCTTACATCAGCATCTAGCTGTATAGCGGACACGATATTTACTAACCAGCATGACAATCTGTTTTCAACCAAAATTGATGGATTCAAATGTAAAGTCATACAATGGCTTTCAGCTGAAAAGGCAGAAAATACTTTGTACAAATCCAATCATAGGGATGTGATCACAGCAAACATAAAATAGGCAGGAAATAATGTGGTGGAAAAACTGGAATTTTAATCAGAAATTATTGAAAGTAAGGTCCCAAAAACCTGATACTTCAAACAAATATCTGCCTTAAAATATAGTCCCTGTTTCAAGCCTCAACCAAAATGTGCCATTAACCTGTATGGTGTTAAGTCTCCACCCTGTGAGGCAGCCAGGAAGAATATGTGATCAGTACATTCAGTTGGTATTCTAGACTCTGCAATGGATAGGCCTCTAACTGTGCAAATATCAGTAGTCCAAGAGAACGAAACCAACTCAAACCTTCAAGTTTTAAGTGAATGGTTGGTCCACTGAATCAAAAAATCCTAACTTTATTAAACATGTTAGAAACTGCAATGATACTGCTGTGAAGGCCAGCATAAAATAAACAGTTAAAAATGTCATTCAGGCTAAAATGGCCATCTGGGAGGTAAGGCCACTCCATTTGGGATGCAAGGTTCGTCCCATTGGTCCAGACTGGTCCAACGCCTGTGTTCCCATTGATGAGCGATGTGACAGTTACCAAGTCAGAGCTCCATTGTGTCCATTTGGCCATTTGTTTGAAATTCACCGGGAAAAGTAAATGTAAAACGCAAAAACAACCTGATGGGTATGGGTCCAGTATTTCTGTGGGTCAGTAGGGGGCCACATCAGTAGTTCTTTGCAAGTAAAAATTTGCTCTGCTACAGACTGTTATTAAACTCCAAAAGTCCAAATGTGCAGCCACTCTGCTGTCAGTCAAACAGGCAGAATTGGCAGTTATGGTCCTTGGAATACAGATGGCCGCGTTGTGTTAGCTTGTCAGTGACACAGGCCACCTGACAGACTTGGACAGACCGTCTCATGTAACCAGGCGAGCAGTCAGTGAGTGAAAGCGATCATTATCCAGTCGTTCAAACGTTGAGACGACAGTCACACAGTTCCTTGTGAATTCTCTTGCGGATGCGCGGCATGTCCTCCTGACTGAACAGCAGAGGCTGCTTCACCGAGAGACAACGGCAGTACTGACAGAAAGAAAAGAGTGAGGGAAAGTTATCCACAACCACAGCTAAGGTTGCCATATTAAATGTGGACAATGACAGAAGCTTCTCTCCAGTGTCTTTCACTCCCCTTGGAGACTGAGCAATGATCACATTAATGTAGAAACCTGGGGCGGGAAAGACACACTAGCGACACAGCTATATTTTATTTCTATTTCTGGGGGGGAAAAAGACAGGGACAGGGGAAAAAAAAAAAAAAAAGGAAAATTGCATGACAAATGAAGGACAAAAATGTCTCACCTCGAGGACAAAAACTCCACAGTCGCTGTCGTTTTTCTGCTGAGGAATACCCTGAGGAGTCAACAAGTCACAGTGAAGCAGAGGACAAAAGATGCCACAGTTACAGCTTCTGGACTGAAATGGTTCTATGTATTTACTATATAGTATATGTTTGACTTTGTAGTGAGACAGTAATTAAGAAAAAGTTACTGGAAAAAAAAGTGTGGCAGTAACTTGTATTGTTCAGGGTTCATATGGTGAACAAAAGTAACTACTGATTCCAGAAACCGTAATAAGGACTACAAAAAATTAATGTGTTTGGTCACTCACTTGCATTAATAAATAAAACTAATAAATAAAACTGTCAGTGACCTGCAGGTATGTTAGAATTATTTTGGCACCTTTAACAGACAATGTCTTTGTTATTGTATTTTACATTGTATTGCTGAGTCTTCTGTTAATCATAGATTAATTTGGCACTATTTTCATTTTACAGACATCAACTGTGCTGGGCAATATAAATGTTTTCAGGACACAAGGTGAACACAGCATGAGCATTACAGTCAGGGTTACCTTGATGATGGTAATCTTCCAGCCTTTCTGGAAAGCCGTCTGTTGCTTCTCTCTGGCTTCAGACTGAAGGTACTTCATAATGTTCTGACAGGAAAACACACACACACACACACACACACACACACACACACACACACACACACACACACAGAGTTGTGCTGAAAATGGTGCAAAGGACTATCAAACATGTCAGTACTCCCACTGTTTCAGTATTTACTTGATTTTATGAATGTTACTTATAATATTTTCAACAAACTTAAATTTCAATTCAGACTCCAGATTACTGTGTGGATTGTGCAAGCATTGGAATAGTTTTAGACAGTGGAGGGTAAAGAGGGCTAAAATCAATACGTTAAAGCTACATTGTGTAAGAATTTCTCCCATCTAGCGGTGAAATTGTATATGACAACCAACTGAATATTACTTTCTAGCCCCTCCCATTCCGAGCGCGTTTTAACTCATACGGTGGCCGAACCCGAAATTAGCTCTTAGTATCTCCATCGTTTACACGCAGCTGTTCTAGCCACTCCAATATTAACTTTGGTCTTGTTGCTTTGCCGGTCGCGTTGTCGTTTTAATTCTCTTATTCCCTCCCCCTGGCATTCGTCACGGTGCCACTGAGTTTAAAAGTGCAAAAGGCGGCGGTATGTCCCTCTTTGGCTAAGGTATTTTAAAGATGGAGGCGCTACATGCCGCCCGTCATTCGAGCGACTCACCTGTATGTATTCTGAATGATTCTAAATGGCAGATTCTACGCGTACGAGAATACTTTGATTAGTGGGTGGAAGTAATTACACATGAATGAACACATACTTGTGAAAGAACAAAGGTTTTTTTGCTAAGAATCAACTAAAGAAATTACACAATGTAGGTTTAAGCAGTTATGCAGATGGCCACAAGGTGGGGCTATTGGTGCCATGCTTTGATCTTTGATTTGCATCCTTGAGAATATGAGCTAAATTTAAACAGGTAAATGTATGACTTGGTTTTGGTGAAGAATTTGGTCTTTCACACATGAATCCACTAATTTACTATCATAGTATGCTCTGCTTCATTACAGCCTTATGATGAAAAACCTGGATTTCCAAAGAAACTGGCGCATACTGACTATCTGCTGTTACCGACATCAAAGTGAAAAAACAACTATTCATCGTGTGGTGTCTCTCGCCAGGAATTGATGGTCCTATAATTTATCAGAGCAGAAAAGCTGGATTACTGATGATCTTGTTTGTTCCGCCAAGAGATTTAAAATCATTAAAAGTCTGAAACAATGAACTACAACCCAAAGACATCAACAAGCACAGAGGCACTCACATCTGTGGTGTGTCTGAAGACGATGCCTTGGCTGTCGTAGTAACTGATGGTTTTGGTTGCCATGGTGACTGTGATGAGAGACCAGTGGATTTCTAAATGGATGGGAAATAGCAGCAGCCACTTGGAGAACAGGTCAACCTAAAATAATCCCACAAGTTGACATACACACAAATTAGAGATCTAAAGAAGGGAAATAATGCAGATGTCTACTTACTGTCAGATTATTTGGCAATACTTCCAAAAGTCACCGTCTGCAGGACAAAAAATGGCTTTTCAGCATTTCTGCTTGGCACTATATCATTTTTTGACCTACTTTACTCGCACGGCTAAACAGTAAGGTGGTTACTGAATTACTAGTCTAGTTGTGCCACACCATCCACACGCTGCGGAGGAGGATCTGGCTACTTGACATAGCATTCTGGGATGGGAGAAAAATGTGCTCTGGTTTATTGGCATTTCTTTAAATCAATCACAATCGTCATGGGCGGTGTTAAGGTCCGCACGGAGCCACTGTAAAATAGTTGTGCGAGAGAAAACTCAGATTGGACAGATAGTCTAGCTAGCTGTCTGGATTTACCCTGCAGAGATCTGAGGAGCAGTTAACCATAGTCCTCAGAAATCCACCAGTTTAAAATTCCAACACAAAGAAAGTGGACAGAAATGGACATACACGCACCCGGCGGCATTTCCTGCGGCACCGGAGCAATCCTGGAAGTGGAACGTCGAGGATATAGACTACTGAACATATTTCACAACATACTTTTAACACACACAAAAATGGTTGACAGTGAAATCTAGTTTCCTGCAGCAACTGGGCAATGGCTGCTGCCAAGCCCTGACTCTGAGAGGCAAATAAATTAAAAACCGAAAAAATAAAATAGTGACATTAAAGTTCAGCTATTAGCGATACTGTCAAAATAACAGAAAAATGGCTAAACTCCAAACTGTTCCATCTTCCTCCTTACTTTTTTAGTCCATCTCTTCACACCATCATAACCCTTGGCAACCAGCTGCTTGTGGAAAAAGCTGTTGAAAAAATGAACCTGAAGGAGAGAAATAACATTACACAGTCAAAATGTCATGCATACATTTATTAAATAAAAAAAACATCAGTCTAAATATCTCACGAGTCTCAAACAACAATGTAATACAATTTTAGACTCCTACAGTGAGACCTTTTTCTATTTCATATCCCATTCTATATCATTACAAATTAGCATTTTAAGCGTACAAACACACCATCACTTACCTTGTGTTGTGTCGCCTCCATGATGAGTTCTCCATACATGTTGATAATCTGAACAGCCAAAGAGAAAAGTTTCAATGTAAGACTGTCTAACATCACTAGAACTAAACTCAAAACTCTTTTCATTATTGATTCAACCTTTGAAGTGATTTCTGTGTCAGAAGGCCAGACAGAGTAAGAAGAAGTGTCAGAAAAGAATGCTTTTCTGTAGCTGTACAACCCTCAGTCTGTCTTTACCTGGTCATTAAGCCAGTTCTGTTCCTCCAGCGTACTAAGGTCCTCCAGACCCAGGGTGTGTTTATTGTACGACACCATGAAGCCCGCAATAGGAGCAGAGGCCAGTCCCGCCCTATACCGATTCATCTCTCTTTTGATGTCCAGTCCCCTAAAACAAAAACAAGAGGAGAAATGCAGTAGAATTTTTATACAATCTGAATTGTTTATTATACCTTTAAGGACATTTAAAAGGAATATGACGAGCTCAGATACGGAAAGAGTGCGTGTGTGTGCGTGCGTGGACTAACCTATTGCTGAGGTCAGAGTTGCCTTTCTTCTTTAGGTATTCCACGACATCAGTCTCACTGAGAGGAGTGAAACTGCCGTACTTTATGTAGAAGCTCTCCAGAAACTCTGAAAGAGAGGATATATGATCGGTTAGCTAAATAACAAACGCATTGTTTTGTTTTCTCTGGTGTTAAAACCCAAATTCACAAAAACTGATTCTGAATCCATTGCTGACAATCACAGAACTGTTCAGGTCTGTGTGCTAATACATTCAAGCAGTTACATTACGGTGGATTTAACTCGATTAACATACTCACTGCTGATATTTGCGCACCCTTTGCCACTGAACCAGTTTTTGCTTGCAAATTTTCACTTGCAAACATTAGTGATGCCAACAACATGCTGCCCCGCAACAAAAAAGACAAACCTTTATTCCGAGAGGAGAGAACTGCGTGTTGTCTCTTGAAATTGTAAAAGAGAAAAATGCAATTCCCATTTCTGATCCATGAAACATGTGCAGATGACCGATTTGTTCATGCCCATGTGAAAACCTTGGTGAATCAGAGTTAAATTAGGTCTGTCCTGAAGGCAAAAATATCTCTTGGCTTTCTGGACTGTTTTTAGTATTATGCTTGATAACCAAGTCACAACAACACATGAAAAGAGTTTGTGCGTATCGGCTTCAAAAATTGTCTTGACTACCAATCACTTACTCAGAATAGTCAGATCTTATTTTGAAAATAAGAAAATATTCCATAAAAGTTCTGTGTGTAAATGTTTCATGAAAAAAGCCACATTTTATGAACGTCATATGTCAGAAAAAGTGCTATCCTCAGCACTTACTTCTTTCAGTCTGTGTGTAACAAGGTCAATGATTTACATAGCTTCATTTCGACAAACTGAGAATGCATCTTACCATGGATCATATCAGTAAGCTGCTCCAGGGTTTCTTTATTCTGTTGCTCTCCATCCATCTCTTGTCCGTTTATTACTTCTGACTGTTCTTTGCCCCGAATGTCTTCCATCCCCTCCCTCTCCCAGGTTCCAGGCTGACAGTACAGCCCGTGGTCTCTTAATGCCCAGCTGTGCTGCATGCTGCACACTTTGATATAGCCCTGGAATGGAGGAGCAACCATAGCTGGATGAGAAGTTTCCACCTCCATAAGTGTGGAGCAGTGGTTGTCATTTGTTGGTGTGGGGACATTTCCGTTGGACAGAGTTACTGGTACAGACACTGAGTCTGTTCTGTCAGGAGTCTTGTCCACCTGCATCCCAGAGTCCAGGTCCTGGGGAGATCCTGACCTTGAAGCAGGACCCAACTGCTGCGAAACAGAAATTAGTCCATTTGTCATTTCACACTTCATCACGTTACCCTCCTTCGCCTCCTCTTCAGGCTCAGTGTCACTTAGGTTTACCGTGTCTCCATTTACTAGTGGAGATTTAACTGAGCTGGGGTAAGTCTGCTCTCCATGGTCCATCTCTGCATCTTTGTTTTGCCCTGGCCTCTGCACAAACACTAATGGAGCTAGGGCATCCATTTTAGAACTGATGACAACACCACCTAAACATCCCCTTTTTATTTCAACTTCTACTTCCGTTTTTGATGCAGACATAGCTCCCACCTTTCCCCTCCCTCTAACTACTGGTGTTGCCCTGCCAGCCATTCCCGACAATATCTTCTCCACAGTCCTGCTATCTCCACCTCCTCTCCCCCCTGACCCTTCTATCAACATGTCTTCCTTTTTCGGCGCATCCCTTTTCTCTGGCGCAACATAGCTCATTATTGGTCCATCCTGCAGGGAGACTGTGACAGGGGGAGCAACAGGCGTTTGTGACTTAGCATCAGCCACTACTTCAGTCCTTTGCACCTTCTCATATCTGTCACCTTCATCCTCTGCTTCCTCTACCATCTCCTTGGTCAAATCAAAACATTTGAAACCTGTCAGCTGGCCATCCACTTTCCTTTTTGGGGTGTCCCTAAGGTCCTTGCCGGCCCCCCTCCCTCTCCCTCTTCCTCTTCCCTTCCCTCTGCCCGAGATTCGGGCATTGTGTCCTTTGCTGTTGGGGCCACAGCAGTCACATGCCTTAGGAGTCCTCTTTCTGCCTGATGTACGACCATTGAGTAGTGGGTTCTGAGTGGTGCTAGGTGTCTGTGGAGAGGACCAGGCTGATGCTGGGCTTGAGTTAGTAGCAAGTGCTTTTGCTGGGGTTACAACAGCGGGATCTGGATCAGCAGGAGTTGAAGTAAAGGGCTGGGTCAAGTCTGAGTTGGAGGCAAGGTCTGGGGTGAGGAGATTGGTTTGTGTTAGGTCCTGATCTGTAGTATCTCCAGAGGGAGGTACTAGAGGGGGAGCTGCTTTAGCAGCAACAGTTAAATGAGGTGATGCTGATGGTGTTGTTTTCACTGGGGATGCAGCGCTGCTGTGAACCATGACGTCCTCCTTTGGCTCTTCAACCCCATCCCCAACACATCCCTCCCCACACTCCTGTCCTCTCCTTCCCTTTGGTCCTGTGAATTTCAGGTATTGTGGTTTGTTCCTTCCTTGGTTGTTACCCTGACGCTTCCCTTCAGGTATTCTTCAGTAAAGTGCTTTTCCTGTGTAGAAAACAAAAGTTGTTCCCACCATAGAGGTCATTGACTAGACAGCAGACTAGAACATGACAGATATCAAGTGTTCCTCAGTGATGTGGATGGAATAGTAACACCACCATGGTCTCCTAATTAGAGCAAGTGGAAAAGAGGAAGAAACAGGGCCAATGAAAGATATGTTAGCAAGCTCCTCAAATAAATGAATTATGGTTTAAATGTGAAAATGATGGCTCATTATTTAAAATTAAAATAAAAACAATATTTTCCATATTCAACAGGAAACCATATTCATTTAACATAACTGTTTGAGACAATTGGCAAAACTGAAGTAGCAACTACAGTGATGTTATCGTGAATTAACAGGTGGATTACTGTTCAGATATACAGGTTGTGCTTTATTTGTTTGAGCTTGCAAATAACTGCGCACAAGATATCCCGACTACACAACAAGCAGTCAACTGACATTTTGTGCATTTAGTAACGTTACTTTCGCATTTTCAAAGCGGTGTTATTTCGTTCGGAAGCGAAACTCGTAGTTAGCTGAGGTTAGCAACATAGCAGCGACAATTGTTGAACTGCAAATAATCAGTGTATGCAGATGAATTAGCCATTAGCAGCTTTGCTTGTCGTCTCCAACATATTTTCCAGCGTATGGTAAAATGCCCACAATCAATTAAGTTATGGAGTTTAATAAAAACAAACGTTACGTTAGCTCAGGTGACGTTAGTGACATTGGGCACCAGGCTGCTGGAGCATGCACACACATCATTTAAGAATATAACGTGCCATCCGATAATTTAACTAGGTCAAGGTAACGTAATCGCATTTTACAAAGTTCTGCATAAGTTAGTCATTCCCTGAAGGCTAGCTAAGCTAAGTCAGCTAGCTGCAGCCAAAACACAGGCGAAACCACAAAGCAGCGACTACACACATTTCCTCCATTTTCAGTAGGAAGTTGGAGGCGTCTAAAGACAGAAGAGGAGCTGCGAATCAGTATCTGACGTGATATAGGGTATAAGCCAAAAGCATGCGAAAAAGAGGGGGAAAAGTCATCATTATACACTACCTTGTCTATGAAATAACACAGTTTCGTCTGACCACGATTTGAATAAACAATTCAAGCTGTCGTCGCTTATTGATTGCGTCACGCCGTCGGTCTCAGCTTCGGTTGCGTACGGATCGGTCCGAATGCTTTCGATGATCTCCAGAAGTAGCTAACATTCAAATTCTTTCTTCTTGTACGCTGCAATGGCGTATCGCTGCCCTCTACTGATTGTTATAATATGTCTTTTTAACAGTTATAAATACTTTGTTATATTCAAATTCCGCTTCATGTCTTTCCTTTTAATCTTCTTACTTCGACTATTTAGCCATAAAATATCGCAGCCGTTTTGAATTTGAAAAGAGACGACAAGAACATCTACAACAATATACCTGTTTAAATTGTAAATGTAAATGCATGTAAATTAGTCTGTGTTGCCATAGCAAAAAAGGAAAATAGTGGATTAAGAGAAGGAAAACAATGGCAAAATATGATTTTAAATATAGGCCTAATGCTAAATATGACACAAACTGTTATCATAATTTCTAACCACCAGATCACTGACACAACACACAATGTATCTTGATAATCTTTAATTACAAAACACTAAAACAGAAAAACAATAAATAAAACTAAAGGTCAAAAAGTAAATGAATTAAGTACAGAATTATCAACAGTAAAACGTCATAGAGGTTGCATAGAGATAATTAACATTATAAATAGGCCTACTGGTGGCTTGACACCAGTAATTTCCCATCTTTTCAAAGTAATGCCATGACTTTTGTTAACAAAGAAATCTACTACAGGTATATATTTACTGTGTAAAAATGAAAGGGGTGTACCATGTGGAGGATGGTCTGGCAAAAGTGAGACTAGGTGTACCATAATGCAAAGTAATGCTGCACAAGGCACAGACATGTCAAACAAGCAAATTCAGACCAATTTGAGTAAAGAATTAGCTTTTTTTTAACATATGAATAAAATATTAAAATATATTTGAGCTTAATTCAAGGCTTTAGCTCACCAACTCAGAGCCACTGGCTTCAAAAATAATGTAGCAGATTATGCATTAAAATAAACACAGTCAGTCTGTTGCTATACATTTCGTTTGTACACAAGGTCAGTGCTGTATCATTCTCTACTTGCATGATCAAAAACAACAGGCATTATAAGTCTCTTTACAAGTGTCATTTGGCTCAAGTGATGTGAAATGCTTAGAAATGACCTGATTAGTCCCATCTAAACACCCAACATGTACAGATGCAGCCATGCAAGGAGTCTGACTTTTCACATACATGTCCTGCATTGCTGCGGCGCTGTGGCACTAATGCCAAGTGGAGTCATTTGGAAAATGCTTTTAATACAAAAATAGAAAAAAAAATATGGTTAAAGGATACGCATTTCTAGACTAACTGTAAATACATAGTGCTTTTTTAAACTGGCACCATGTACAGGTACAGTTTTTTTTTATTTGTTTTTTTTTACAATTTGTACAAAACAATATTGACTTAGGCCTTAACCTTTAGAACAGCTGCCAGATTAATGGTTGACTAGATGAATGATTGATTTTTTTTCTATTTAAAGCGAGCTCACAACCTTCATGATGTTTGAAAAGTGATTAAAGTATCAGAGTAGGAAGTACCGTTCATATATGACAGTGATCTACTTTACAGAGAAACATTCTTTATTTTACAGCTTTGGTCATGTTTTCTGCACTGTAATGAAAGCAATTGTGGAAGACAGTGGAGAAGTGGATGTTGGTGTAGATGACCGTGATGCAGCAGACGGTGACAGCTGTGGGTTTTGTGCCTAGAAGAGATGATTGGTAGGATTAAAATGTATGCTGTTTTATCATGTACAGGGCTAAAAAGTGTGTCTATAGCTACACAAAAAGCAGTGTCTTGCTGAGAAAGCACGATTACCTATCAAAGTGTGGTGTTGATAGCTGGAGTTTGTATGGTCTTGGTGATTGCGGCGCCGTTGCTGCCCCCTGCTGTTAGCACCTGGAGCTGCAGCTGGTAAATACTGTCGGCCTGAAGACCATGAACTGACACCGACCGCTGAGACTGTGGATGGTGAAGCAGGGTACTGTAAGTTCACACACACACATGTACACTATTCTTGCTTAGCAATAACAAACATATAGAATGTCACTACATTAATCCTTTATTGTACAATAATGTGTCATTATGAAATTAATCTTTTATTTTTTTAACCTTTTTATTCTTTGAATGTTGAATGTCTGACTCATCATCCAAACTGAAAAGGCACACACACACACACACACACACACACACACACACATACACGCACACGCACACACACATCCCTCTCATATTTCTAAGGCATTTTCCTCCTGCTGCTATAGCACAACACAATGTAGACCTCTTTTCGTGTCTCACCGGTGCAATTGTCTGTGTCTGGGAGATAATTGTGTCTTCCTGCCCTTCTGTTGCAGTGGTAACCCCTGATTGCAGCGTCCAGGTGAATTGGAACCCCTCCACAGCTGCCGGGTCCAGGGCATGATGGGACATCCTCCAGCGGAGCGTCGTAAGCAGGGTGCCATTGACTTGCTGAAAGTCTGCAGTTAGTCGTTCTGGACGCAGTACCACCTTTCTGCCTGACAGGAGGCGCTCTGACACCAATAAAGGACACAAAACAGTTTCTCATTTATGACAGAAGAACACTTCAAAATGATTTTTTAGTAGGTTTAATTTGTATACTAAAATGTCAATACCAATAATCAAAGTTTGTTCATAAAAGAAATTATTTGGACTGCATTTCAACTACCGTGTGGATATAAAAAAAGGTTGTTTGGCTACTGAAACTACTGGAATTTTGTGATATATATATATATATATATATATATATATAGTGTTTCAATGAGTGCAAGTTTGTACTTGTGTTTGTACTATGTTTTGGGGTTAATGTTCCCAAAAGAAGACAAGGAAACCACTTTCAAGAACTACTTTTTAAATATAGGCATTTAGGGGGTACAGAATTAATTAAATAAATGAAACTTTTATAAATAACTTTTATGCCGTGCGTGCATGCGTGTGTGTGTGTGTGTGTGTGTGTGTGTGTGTGTGTGTGTGTGTGTGTGTGTGTCTTTAGTTACTCTTACCCTCAGTGTTGCAAGGCAAAGCTTTGCCTCCTCTGACCCTGATGGAGGAGCAAGTTGGGGTTGTAACCCAGGCAACAGCCTCTGACCCCAGGTTAGCGTTCATTGCCACGGCGACCCAGTACTTACAGGCGAACAGCAGGCCTGTGATGGTGTGATGGGTGCCCTGCAGAGAGAAAATTAAGTCGAATTAGGGATAAAAAGAGTGTTTAAACTGAACACAGCTGGTTGTTAAGACTGACATATTAAAGGGTTCCTTAAAATATACACATTACCCCTATTTTTGTTTGGGAACCTGTCTCATATAAGCAGCTTGTTAGCTCCATGTTAAAATAAACACCACAGTTTGAAGCGGAACTTGGCAGCGTTGCAGCTTGGCAGCTTCAAATGGTGAGAAATGGCATAACTTTAAAAAAAAGGCTGAACTTTAATGAACAGAAATCATGCTCTGTGACATCAGCAAATTGCACACAGCACTTTGATATTTATCAACCCACTGGGTCAGTGATCATTTTAGACAAGAGGTTAAAGGTGCACTATGAGTTCCTGCATGGTTTCAGCGCAATTTAATTTTTTGTCTCAAATCGTAGACTGTGAAAAAGCCCGGTCTCGGGAGACAACACAGGGGGCATAAACGTCAAACAAACACTAGAGGCACAGGCTGCGCACCAAAATACAACAAACCACGCCAGCCAATCACCGACAAGATGGTTGGGGGAGGGGGTGAGGGTTAGTGACAGTTAGTCAGTTAGTCATGACAGTTACGGAAACATGGGGGGAGGGGCGAGCTTGCTCTGTTTTGTTTGGTATTTACTTGGAACATGTGACCATGCATGAACTTATAGTGCACCTTTAAACCGCAGACACACTGACCAGACGGCTGACCCACGGCAGAAATAGCAGTTGGACTGATCAGTCTCCTGGAGTTGGTTAAAAAAGTGCCTCGGAACACACCAAAGAGACGAGACGTAATACGTCTCCATAACAGCAGGCGGCGCTAATCTGTATTGTCGGCCAAAAATGAAAACCGGCAGCTGATTGGATGAACGTGTCACGTGGGTCTGGTTTCTCCAGAAATTCAAAGACAGACTGTCATGGCGGCTCGTTCAGAATACGATCTCATATTGTACTAAAATAGTTCACTGAAACGTGTTTCTGAAAACATTTTAAGCGAGAAATAGGCCATGCAGTAGCTGAATCTGTCTTCATTTCAGATCAACAAAGGTCAGTTTAAAAGATTTTCGTCAGATTTTGAGAGACTCTAGTCACGCTCATTCCGCTCCCCATTTCCGGGTTAGCACTCTACTAATCAGATGGGTCATTTACTTCATGATTTGGGTTTAAAATAGCTGCAATAGAAGGTGTTTTAAATGCAGATTTAAAGTAGATTTTGTTTTGCCAATTTAATTTTACATTTACAGTTTTTCTGAATTGCTAAAACACAAAACCCCATTCTCTGAACCAAATGTTCAGCGGCCTAAACTCATTTACTGTGATGCACTAGTGTTGTAAAATGGTTAACACAGGCAGCAAAAGTTAAACACAACTACAACACAGTTGTCATCGTTTACACACAACGACTCAAAATTGTACACGTTTCTAGGTGATCAAACCAATTGTAGAGAATATAAACCAGTTCAGAGTGCACAGGTGGAACAGTGGCATACTGATGTCTGATTTTGCGGTTTCACAATATTTTTTAGTGTACTGTCATGTGCTTTTCATTTCATGTTCTTTGTTCTTTGGCCTTTTGCAGTTGGACTACTGTATTGTTCTACAAGTGCCTTATACTGTAAACAGACATTTACACAAGTTTTTGTTTTCATTTCAAAATGTGTTTACTGTATGAAATAAACTTTTTTTTCTGTAACATGCCCTGGACACTGTGTTCTTGAATTTGTGAGGTAATGTCTAATGAATGCTCTGTAGTGGTTAGTTAATGACTGGCTGTGTTTATGATCTGGCTGTGATGGATCTAATGATGGTAAATCAGTTTTCTATAGATCATTCTCAGTCAAACCCCTTTCTGTCATTTTATATTTTAATAAAGCAATATCCGCCAGGGATTTGACAGAGTTATGGTTAAAGTGATGTTAGGCAGACACAGAGCGAGATGATGGCAGACAAACAAAACAATAGATGCGACATTACGTCATAACTAATTGGATAATTTCCGCCATGTTACTTGGGTACTATTTACAATCGCCACCTATGAGCGTCAGCAATTATATTGTCAGCTGTGCAGCACATATTGCTTTACCAAAAGGACCAAAGAGACCAGGGAGGCTGGCATTACTTTCCACACGCCAGTATAGAGCAGATAAAAGATTTCTTATTTACATATAGGTCAACTAAAACTACTAAAAATGGTCCGTGAACTACCTAACTTAACCGTTAGCAACCAACGGACCAGCTGAGTTCCAAGTCAAAGTTATGGCTGCTAGTTCTCAAAAGCTTGTTTCAAGCTGTTTATATCTATGACTCTCATCCTCTGTCTGTGTGTAACTTTGTCTCTCTGCCATCATCTCGCTCTATCTCTGCCTAACATCACTTTTACCATAACTCTGTCAAATTGGATCTCTGATACACACATACACACATAAAGACACAAGAACAATGCTCACATAAAACCAAGACGTCTATACACAATTTCACAAACACAGAGACACATAAAACTCAGCCAGGGAAGTTATACTGTACCTGCACAGTTGTTGTTCTCTCTGTGCTTGTAACATTAGCACTGCAGGTATGTGGACGCCACCGCAAAATGTATGGACCAGGGTGTCTCTGCCTGCCTGTAAAGCAAAAGAGAGGCAGCAAGACAGACATTACAAGTGGGCATGTGTTTGTGTTTATCTTGTATACATTTGTCATAAATTAGACTGTTTGAAAACTAAGAAAAACATTGTTGGAAAACTCTGGATTCTGATTGGTTGTAAGGTGTGGATTCATTTTTAGTAACCGGACAGTATAACTGGACACCTGTGACGCAGGTTTTTGACTACAGTTCTAAATGAATGTGCAATTATTAACATGTTGGTAAAGACTGCAACAATAAGCCTCAGCTAAAGAACTTGGAGCGAGGGTTATTTGTGTGTAATAGGATAAGTAGCTTCTCAGTAAGAAGCATGCAATTTAATTAGAATTATGTTTGATATTTTTGTGAATCTGGACAACCAAACAGTCACAGAAAGGAAAGAGAGGACTTTTAAAATGATGTGAGCTTCAATGAATATTTTTTTTGCATCTATTTTTTCTTTTCTATTGTTGAGTTGTTGTGTGTTTCAAAATCAACTCACCATGGTGAGGCCACTTCCAGAACACCTTGACCTGCAGCTGGTCGTCATGGTAATGAGGGGCAGCAACCTCTAGGCGCAGGTTGCCAGGGGTGACCCCCCCAGGGTTGATGGGGGTTTCAGGGTGAGGCAGAGAGGATGAGAGGGGGAGGTCAGAGGAAGAAGGGGAGGAGGAGGAGAGGGAAGGAGAGGAGGGAAGAGATGATGAGGATGAGGGAAGTTCATTGGAGAAGTCTTCACCTTTCGTGGAGGAGAGGATAAAAATAATAAAGGTTACAATTTAAAACATTGGCTGATTTGATAGTATGTCTTCTGCAATGAGGGCAGTAAAAGGTAAAAAAAAATATTTTGAGTTTCAAGCTTGTAAATAACGAGGCAAACCACGAAACAAACTTAAAACTTTGGATGCTGGAGTGATATTCATTATGTTTTTATGCGTGTGTTGAAGAAGCAGTTTCTTAACCACTCTACAGTAAGCATTATCTATACAGTAGCTGTTCTGCTATAACTGGCAACATCACAAAAACACATCATATGAATGACTGGATGTATGAAACCTGTTATATAGCACATGGAATATATAAATGTATTATATTGTGCCTGGAATATCATAAACTGGTGACGAGGGTGCAGCTGGTAGCTAGCTTTCCCGTTAATTCATTCACATAGAAACACTAATTGGCTTTATCTGGCCTAACTGACCCTCAGGGGGAAAACCAGGCCAATATGTGGACTGTGTCAAATATTAATGCTGCTAAATTATAAATGGCAATATGTTCCATATAAAATTGTTGGTATGTGGTTTGATAATTGAGCTGCAGCTGGCTATAATCCTCTGCTGGGCTGACCGACAGGTCGCCTATAAATACCTCTGTTGCCTGGACAACCATTAACATCACCACTTTCCTCTTTTTTAAACAGTGCAGCTGTAGGCACACAAAACATGCTGACAGTAAATTATGCAGCTCTGCACAAACTAACAACTTACTAGCTAAACTCATTGACTCAATAATCTACAGCTCTGTTAGCAAATGGGTACAGTGGACTGTACATACAGTATCTAATAATGACATGACAAGTTAATGAAATGTTTTGATGTAATGCACTTGAGTGAGTCTCTATTTGGGGTAAGGTTGCTAGGGGGTCCTTAGGAGGCTTTATTGTTGAATCACAGCAACACAAAGAGTAAAGCTACAGTTTACACTACTTGGGCAAGAAGGCTTGGGCTACTGAGCAACACTTAGGTTTATTTATAGCCCCTTACGGTTTTGTTCCTCCAAGACAAAACTGTACAAAACCTACTGGAGATTGGAGCCTTTCCTAAAAGTTATATATTTCTAAGTGACTTTACACCTGCAGCTGGCCATATTTATTAGTCTATCTAAAGATGTGATGCTTATCCATACTGCTGAGAGAGGCAATGGTGAAAACACTGTATTCATGGTATATGAAGCTGCAGATTTCTTATGAAAAATAATTAGTTCTTAAGGTAACTGCAGATTTTGTGAGAAAGTGGAGCAAACTGCAGTCACAACATGCACCATGTATATGAAACTCTGTACAACCACTGTAAAGCATAAAAATATTAATACACAGAAAAATAATTACTACCCTTTAATGCATTTTACGTAATCACATTCTACTGAAATTGTGACGAGAAAATTGGATATAGTGGTACACAGTGTTACTGCTGAATATAACACGTACACCATGAGGAAGAAGATGCTTTGTTTGTTTACCTGTATGTGTTATTGTATTGAAGACAATTTGGGCTCTGGGACTTTTCAGCCGCTTCTGACCCCAGTAGGCCACCGTCTGGACAGACAGGAAGTAGGAAGTAGCAGGCAGCAGACCCTGCAGCCACAGCTCACACTGTGCCTATAACACATTAAAGAATGGGAACGTGGAAAGAGAAGTTTTCTTAACGGTTGGTTAAGAAAACAGTGGTTCTTGGCTACTTCTTACTCTGTCCTAATTCACTTTCACTTGCTAGATGTGTCCTTAAATTCGAAAATCAACTCAGAATCCCCACTACAGCCAGTACACTTACTGCCAACATCTTCACTGTCCTTACTGTCATCATAATCCTCACTTTTAGTGCTGTGTGTGTGTGTATGTGTGTGTGTGTGTGTGTGTGTGTGTGTGTGTGTGTGTGCCGCTTTGACAGTGCAGACCTGTTCTGCATTAGCCCGCTGTTTGACTGACAGCTCATTAACAAGCTCTTAGTCAATGAGGTCTGTCTGTCTGCGTGGGTTTGAGCTAGTCACAACAAAGAGATGCTTGGATGATAACAAGTTTGTGTGTGTGTGTGTGTGTGTGTGTGTGTGTGTGTGTGTGTGTGTGTGTGTGTGTGGAGTTATGTAAGTGCACACACTTAAGACAGAATGAGACAAAAGCAAGTTAAAAGCAGTTTTGGTGACCTGCAGACAAAATGGGGTTGAAGTATTTCCATTACTCTCAAGATAGACAAAACATATGGCCTGTACAGCTGTGTGTGTGTGTGTGTGTGTGTGTGTGTGTGTGTGTGTGTGTGTGTGTGTGTGTGTGTGTGTGTGTGTGTGTGTGTGTGTGTGTGTGTGTGTGAAACAGAGAATGCAAGAGAAGCCTGGATTTCTATTTTGGTGCATAATGTCAGTGAACATTATATGTAAGAGGCTGATGTATATTTAAAAGCACTGATTCAGCAGAGGTCTTTTCGTGTTTGAATATTTCCCCTTTTACTTCAGGTTTAATGCTAAATCGCTCCAGTCCTGCATAAATTCCTGACTGACAGGATATATGTTTTATATCCATCTAGGGAATGTATGATCATGTGCTGACGGAGAGCAATAAAATATCAATGCTTTCCATAATATGAAAACTATTTTACACAGCGTAGAAATGTTATTCTGTTCCTGACCTACCTGTTGGGATGCTGCTGTCTGTGTGTGTGTGTGTCTAGATGCAGCTGCAAGTAGGAAACACTAGTTAGGGGCCTCATTTAAATTCCAGGCCTCCCAGCCAAGCAGAACAGAGGACCAGACTAGAGATAAATGGCTCCACAATGCTCAGTCTGGGATCGCCATTACTACTTAGGATAGCTAGGTCCATATGAAGCGCTTGCATTACAAGCCTCAAACTTTGATGTTTATGTTTTTATTTCTTCTCTTGAAGTGAGTGCTCGCATTAGAGTTGAACATTTAAGTGGGTCTATATCTGAAGGATCCTGTGCAAAGAGTACTGTTTACTAATTTGAAGAGAAAATGTTCAGTCACTGCATAGGCAATCATAACTGTTGCGTCAAAGCTGTAATATCGGTGTTGTTTACTGTGATTATGGGTATTTTGGCGTTGCTGACTGGACATACTTGCATCGTGAACATATTACATCACCGTCACGCCTATAATCATAATAGTAAAATCCACCCTCTTGACTGTTATTGCTGCATTAAATATAATTTAAAAGAAACCAGTAAGAAACAGGTTACCGAAGTTACTCTTTGAATTGAACAACAAGGAGACAGTAGTGATTAACTTTATTCCTCTGTAAAATAACTTCCCATCATTCTCCTGGTCTAATGCTTGTAATGATGATTTACATGTTGTGCTGGCAGCTACAGTAATAAATATTCATCTAAACATCAATCATATAAGTCTACCTTTGCGCAGATCTTATGCTTTACTTCTCTGATAACTGAACACTCACTCACTAATGTCCGTGTGCTGCAATGACTGGCATGTCGTCAGTACATTTCCAGATGCTTTGACTTGAGTTTAACATGTTATCTAAATGCACGAAAGCCACTTCTCTCTGTTGCCAGTCAATCTATCATGACTAAGTAGTCATGTTATTTCACCGCTGTAAAGCCAGACCTGCATGTTGTCATAGCACTCTAACAAAGTTACCGGTATGTCCCATAAAGATAATGGTACGTATGTCTGTCTGAGGACAATATTGCATTTTCAGATTCACAAGGAACATATGCACAAAATGTCTGCAAAAATAAAGGAAAGCGTGCCAAACAGGGATTTCAGTGTAAACATGTCAAAACCAGATCTAAAGTAATGCACATGTAAACCTTATTTTGGTATATATATTATGTAGAAAACCTTAAAAAGTTAAATCTACTTTAATGACATATAAGTGTCAAGTTTCAAGTATGCAAATTCAACAAAAAATGTAGAATAGCAAGAGCATTTTTTTTCATCCCCTAATTTTTTAGCAGTTCCACTATGCCTCCACCTAATTTTCATTTGTTGGATTTTTACTGGTTTACAGGCTCAGCAGGACATTCCTTAATTTGAGGTAATCATTTAATGTCTAACATTAAGAATGAATATAAAGAAATGTTGAATGTGAGTACCATCCATTCTTATGGTGTTGTTTCCTGTTTACTTGTGCTGAACTTTAAACATACACAACATACAGGTTGCTATGATCATATTAAATGAGTTAAATAGTTTGCACCACTTGCATACAGCACTGCAGAGGGCTGTAAAATCACTGCAGTGTATGTGTGCGTACGTGCGTATGTGCATGTGTGCGTGTGTGGTGCATGGATTTACAGAGCCAGTAAAATCTCTCAGGTGCAGCTATAGATGTGCATGTGCACTTTTCATTTATTCTTTTTAAGGACTTGTGTGCCATGTGTTCATACGTGTGCATTTCTGATGGGCATAGACAGTTAAATCATTGTATTCTTTTATTCAGTGTAACTGAGTTTAAAAAAAAAACTTACCCCCTGAGTCACTCTGGTGTTGCTCTCCTTTTTACCTTGTTCTGGTGTGCGTGAGTGTGTAGGACGTGTGTGCATGTTATTGTGCACTGTATGTGTGTGTGCATGCAGTGTGTGCATGTGTTTGTGCGCTGTGTGTGTATGTCGAGACATCCAGGTGACTCTGTAGTTGTGGACTGGCAGGTCTCCCTCTCTGGGGGGCTCCCAGCTTATTAAGACCGCAACTGTGACCCCACTTCCTCCCGACCTGAGGGGAGAAAGCAACAAGTCAAACAACATTGCAGCATGGATGTAAACACATTTGTGGTAATAAAGTAAAAGAAAGGTACTTCCTTATAAGTTTAGAGTTTAGATTAGAAGTAATTGTTTATGAACACGTTGCACTGGTGTGGTAGATAAATAGTTGCAATACTTGTTTGTCATCTGCTTTCAATGTTGGATTTCATATATTTAATTTATTCTATGTATGAGCTGTCAGACATGTTATCATCACGTTACAATTTGAGACCTGACCTCTGTTTGATTGCAATATTGCTGCTGATCCAAGAAATGGTCTAAACTTTATATGACCTTGTTTACCATTAAAACACACAAATAGAAAAGGCGCTGCAATTTATGATTGGAATAAGGTCAAGGCTGAACTGTAATTTGCATGCAGCTACGCCATCAGACAGGCACTGACAATCCACTTAAACACATTTTATGACTTACAACTGCAGCCTGCAGTCCTGAAAGGATGCATAGCAACTAACCCAGCAAGGAAAATAGCAAAGACATTTATCTATCTAATAATATTTAATCTATTGAGATACCTTTCTGTAAGATGGGTCCCTGGTTGTGAACCTGTCCAGTCTAGAGTGTGGTTGCTCACTCTGACATTCATTGGAGGCTCTGGAGGTGAGGGGTCTGCAGAGAGAGAGATAGTCAGAGAAATGCTGTCAAGAGAGAAATGGCACAAATGCTCATCAAAATAATAGGTGTAAGTACTTTTCTCAGCTGCTGCCTGTTAAGCTTATTGCTGTGAGCGTAATAATTGAAGGTGACTGAGATGAGTCTTTCAACATTTTATTAACTCAAAGCATCTTTCATGGGGATTTGGCAAGTAGACAGTCAGAGGGCATTGTTTAGAGAGATTGAAGTCAATATATAAAAATGAAACTGTTAAAGAGGATAGGACATCCCCTGTGAAAATGACACCCTGGACACGTTTGTCCCAACTGTTTCTAATGACAAATGGCATACCCTCATACTCATCTCTTCTCATCTACTGCTCCAGTGGCAAGAAAGCGTTACATCTATATGGAGATTTAGTGAAGACTAATTGGGGTTAAGATCGTGATTCTTACAAGGCAAAGACTGTTCAACCAGCTTGATTGAATTGTAATAACTCAATGTCTGGGGGGGAAGCTAATTTCCTCTTGGTCTCATTCAAGTCTACAAAGCCAATTAGATTTCCAGCATCAAAGGTGAGCGATACTGGAGAAGCCTGAAGCATCCTTTTTCAGTAGCTACCTCAACACAGACCAAAGACGACCACCACTAGTCACTGTTTGCATCCAAGATTAAATACTGTGCTCTTTCAACAATGGCTCTGTATCTCATTAGAAACTGAAACCCCAATTCTGTATTTGATTAAAACTACAAAATATATCTGATTAGAACTACATCCCCCATGGCAGATCTCCCACAGGCCCCAGGCTGTGCTTGGCTGACCCAGATGCAGAGATCAAAGTTAGGGCAGCATATTCAGACTGCAAGACCTGGCCTGTTTGTCTGTGCATGTGTTTTTTCTTTGGAATAAGAAGGGTATATCTCAGTGCCAGCAGTAATTTCCAGATCATATCCAAGACACACGTTTCTTCTTGGAGGCCTTTTTCACTGTGTGCGTCTTACACAATCAGCCGATTTCAGTCCATTGTTTCATAAGATGAAGACATCAAGATGAGTTCTCTGAACCAGACATTCCCTAGTAATTACTGTTGGCAGGTACTGTGCAACCCTAATATCTAAATGAACAGGAAAGGGGAGTTTCAAATTCAGAGTCTCTCTCTGGTTAGAATAAGGTCACACAGTGGAGGAACTCCAACCATCCTGACATCTCCCAGCCTCCTGATTTGTGACCCCTGACCTCCAGCCCCTGTCTAATCAAACTAATGAACTGGAAACACAAGACTCTGACACCGATCAGATTTTATTTAGAAGTGTGTCTTTAACCTTTAACCCTGGCACTCACAAATACACACACACACACACACACACACACACACACACACACACACACACACACACACACACACCCCGAATCTTAAAGGAATAATTCAGTACTTTGGGATATAAACATACTTGCTTTCTTGCAGAGAGTTAGATGGGTAGATCAATACCACTCTCATTTCTGTCTGTTGTATATAAGGCTATAGCCATCAGCCGCTTAGCTTAGCATAAAGCCTGGAAACAGGGGGAAACAGCACCTCTAAAGCTTAATCCATACAAAAGCAAGCAACCAGCGGAAAATTCTGGAAGTTACTGCTCCCAGCAAAGAAATAACCCACATAATCCACTGTAAAAGCACAAATTATATTTTTTCACTGACTGCTGGCTATCGCCTTAACCTGAAATTATTATTCTGCAGAGATACACGTAAACCTATTTGTGAACCTACGCTGGGAAGAGTTGTGTTATGAGTAACCTTAGGTCACTGACATGCACACAGCCCAGAGAAGTATAATTCCAGGTTTATATGTAAAGGACAGACATTAGAATCTTTTTGTCTAACTCTCTGCAAAAAACTATTTCTTTATTATTATTGTTATGTATGTATCAACATTGATAGGCCACAAGGACAGCCAGAGAAGTTTCAGTATGCAGGCATGGCACAGGTTGTATATTCTCTAAACATTATTACATGAGGAATTCTACTATTTGGTGTTTTGTTGAAGGCGGTGGAAAATGCTATCTCAGACACCTCTTTATAATCTCCCATAAGTGCTCAACTGATAAAGAACCTTTTTCCAAAGCTCAGTCCAACCTGAAGTCATTATTCACATACAAACATGCTCTAGCCAATCCTGGCAGGGGATTCATATCATGAGCCAATCCTGGCGCGACATCAATATGACCTAAGTCTGCTAAACATTAGAGCTAGGACCTCCTACTGTATGTGTGTGTGTGTGTGTGTGTGTGTGTGTGTGTGTGTGTGTGTGTGTGTGTGTGTGTGTGTGTGTGTGTGCATGTAACTCTCACTCTTACCCTGTCACAAGGGTATTTGGCAATAAACCAACTGAATGAGCATGTGTACTGTATATGTATGTGTGAATAAGGGCATGTGCAGTTGTGTATTTTCTGTTTCCTGTCTGTGTTTTATGGACTGCCTGATAGTGTTCCTGCTGTGTGTACCTTATCCATCAACTCTGAGTGAAAGCGAGAGTAAGAACAGGAAAGAAGAGGACTGGAAATGTTCCAGAGTTTCTGACATTTCCTCAGAGAGATGTAATATCTCTCATAAAATGACACAAATGGAACGGAAGAATATGTGTTTTGCTCAGTGTCTCACAACAGAATATCAAAATTCAACAGTAAGTTATGAAACACAGGAGGAATCATCACTCTCTGTGGGACTCTAGTAACAGCTCTCGAAAGAAAATGAAAGCATGTGTTTAAACTGTGTTTGTATTACCTTTACTGGAGATGTAGTGTTTGCTGGGTGTGGTGAAGCCTCTGCCGCCATGGCTGTTGATGGCTGCTACTCTGAACTGGTACCAGCGCTGAGGTCTCAAATCTGACAGAACCACATCTTCAGAAAGGGTCTGAAAATACAAACACATCACATATAACAGTTGCATGACAGAGAAGGACTTTTGTTCCAAACAGATACAATTATACATGATTCCCGACAGATTTAAAGAGTCATAACATCCCCTGAAAATCTTGTTTTTTCTGACCTCCAGTGGTTCAAACTTTTCACCTTACTACAGCGACGTACAGGTGTACTCCAGGACAACAATGTTTTTTTCAGCCTGGTGTTCTATATTAAACTCTTACTCTTTCAAAACAAGTCTCACTATTGTCACGTCATAATTCAGCGTTGGCCCCCCGGTTGGGATGGCTGGTGGCCTATCTGCGTCACTGAGCTTAAAGCGGAAGTGAAACAGAGGGACGGGGTCAGTCTAAGGACGTGACAGTGGAAACAGACTACATGAGGGGATGAGCGTTTTCTTGAGCTATTTGACGTTCCTCCCTATCAAGTTATGTTATTGTAATGCCCGCATCTTAATTGTTTAACAAATGAACTGTCAAGTGTGTGGCAACACAGTGGGACGTTTCACCGGTTGACGAGGGAACGATACATTTATTGGCAAAACATTATTCCAAATCAGTGTTATTTTGAGTTTCTCAATTTGTAAATAGAAAGTTTGCTTCAATCCAAGCCCAATTTGGGCGAAAATATTCCGTCATCTTTCACAAATCCATACTATCTTCTTTTTCTAAAAAACATGACAGAGCCCTGTGTACTTTTAGACGTATACGTTTCACAAGTTAATGAGGTGGAAAGTCCGATGAACACAGCCGGATTGGAATTCCATCTGATTATAGTAAAATTAAACGATTTGCCCAAATTATGGTTCAAATTGCTAAAGATTCACATGTTTTGTCTCCCTGACAGTGCAAATGTAATCAACTGCTTAAAATCTACTCATCCCCACACACACACACACACACACACAGACACGAGCTGCCATCTATTTAAGTCTATAATGAGCGTTCAGTCATTCAGAGTCAGCCGGTGGAACGACTATGGCTGCCTGTGGTTCCTTTTTAAGCTCTGCTTATTTACCTAACCTCACACAGGCACACACACACACGGACGTACAATGCACACACACGCGCACGCGCACACACACACACACACACACACACACACACACACACACACACACACTCACACATTCGCACACACAGACATACGGTTTACCCTGGCAGAATGGGAGACTGGCTGGGGTGGAGAGGTTTAGACAGCAAGGCAGCAGACTGATGAGGTGGAAACAGAGTCTAACATCCATCTCCATAGCTGAGAAGTTTCATCATTCGAGGCAAATTGAGAGTTATGAGTTAAAGATATGTTACGAAGTTTGTGGCCCTGCTCCACTGTTAAAGGCACAGGGAACCATTTTTATGGCTGCAATGACTCAAGACAAAATCAGCTATGGGCCATGTTGTTACAAGGTTGTTTTTTTCTAGCTAACAGCTACCCCTCATCAACATCTCCATAGCTAATATTCCCCAATGTGTGTGTGTGTGTGTGTGTGTGTGTGTGTGTGTGTGTGTGTGTGTGTGTGTGTGTGTGTGTGTGTGTGTGTGTGTGTAACTGTCTTAATCTCACTCTTACCCTGTCACAAGGGTATTTGGCACTAAAACAACTGAATGAGCACATGTACTGTATGCGTGAATAAGGGCATGTGCAGTTGTGTATTTTCTGTTTCCTGTCTGTATCTCTTTAAATGTGAAAAGATCATTCAAAAACTGAATTTGAATTTGACTTGAACCTTCTAATCGTAAAAAAATAAAGACCCAGGGTGAAAGGTGAGATGCTGCTGGTTACTGTAGTTACCATGGCAACAGTAGTCCATGGAGAGGCATGGTCTTCACTGGGATGAATCCCGACGTTCCAGCGGGACTGGAGCATGTAAACGACCGGTTCCACGCTAACATTGAACTTTGACACCCACACCAACTTCACATGGCCCTCTGAATTCTCCACGAAGCTCATCTCTCTGCGAGGCTTCAAAGGAACACCTGGAGAAAATAATTATTTAAAAGGTCAAAACAGGAACGTGATGTTATTTGAAAGTTATTTAAAAAAAACATTAAAAAAAACATTTACGTAACATCAAATAACACAAAGTGATTGTGAGATTGATGGTCTACGGGTAGAAGGGTATTGTATGTTGTACAATGCAGTATCTATTGTATGTGTATGTACAGATTGTAATTTGGGATATATAAATAAAAATGACTTGACTATCAACAAAGTGACACTAGGAACAAGCGTCACAGCGTCTGAGGCAGTTTGTACTCATGACTAGCTCCACACAGACTTGAGCTGGAGCTTTTAACCACGGTGGGGCCGTCTGGGACTTCGGATGCAGTCAAGCAGGCAGTATTTAAGGATGGTTATTACATTAAATTGCATTTCATTTATTTGGCAGACACTTCTAACCAAAGAAACTCACAATAAGTACATTTAAACGCCATAGGAACAAGAAACAACTAAAAGCATGTTCACTGAACAGCAGTGACAGCAGCCTCTCATAATAAAACCCACAAGATGTTACACACAAGTCCCAACCTGCCTTTACCTTTATATAGATTGGATGGGGCTTGGCAAGTGTGTCCACAGCCATTAAAGCAGCATTTCCTGGGGGAGGGACAATGCTGGTCTGTTGAGCAGCCCTCCACGCAGGCTGCAGCAAATCCGGTGGCTCTCTGAGGCGGAGGGCAGTCCCCCTGACGAGACAACCTCAGAGAGGTCAGAAACTCCCTGCTCGTCACACACTCGGTCTGCTTCTGAGAGAAAGAACAGTGGGAAATTGTTAATATTACAGTTGACACACAACGGAAACAATGCGTAACGTATGAACACACATATGAAGGCAGAAAAACACACAGCAGAGGTGAAAGTGTATCCTGGTACATGGTATGGTAAACTCCTACTGACTCTTTGAAGCCAGCCCTTGAGATCTGGTCTAAAAGGGGATGCATGTGTGTGTGTGTGTGTGTGTGTGTGTGTGTGTGTGTGTGTGTGTGTGTGTGTGTCTGTGTGTGTGTGTGTGTGTGCGTGCGTGCGTGTGCGCACATGGCAGCAGATCATCAAAATGTAAACACAAGCTTTAACTAATAGCTCTAAATAGCCTTGTGTTCCCAACCAGCCAGCCAGCCAGCCAGTAACATGCTTCAGCTATTGTGATGAAAAACTAATATGAAGACCACAGCGACTGGCTTTACAAATAATCATTCAGGGCCACACACACACACACACACACACACACACACACACACACACACACACACACACACACACACACACACACACACAATATATACACACATAACCACTGCACACTCCCAAATGTATACATTTAAAAGCTCACAAACATGTTATTCATAACACACATAAGCTTGCATAAACACACACATGAATGCTCATTCATGGCATACACAGTCAGAAAACAGCTTCATGGTGCCAACAAAAGCAAGTTTCGGGTGCAGGAGTGACACAGCCACCAAGGGTGTTGTGACACACACACACACACATTATGCACTCTCTTTCTGTCTTACCTCACAAGACTTTGGAGAAAGGACCTTCTTGGTTTCCCACAGTTCTTTACATGGCTGTAGGCACTACACATAAACAAACAAATATAAATAAACAAAATATGAGGCTTTAGGCACAATAAAGTAAGTACATTTGATCATCAACACCTTCTTAAAGCAATAGTTCAACATTTTTGGGAAAATAATTATTTGTTTTCTGGTGGAGAGAGATGAGAGGATCGATATGTAGCTACAGCCTGCATCTGGTTAGCTTAGCTTAGGACAAACACTTCCAGTGCCCTTTCTAGGACCACAGAATCTTCGAACTTTACACATCTAAAGACGCACAGACTTAAAAACAATGCCAGCGTCGCGGCTGGTTATTAGTTACCTTTAGAGATGCTGGTAGTCAGGTTTTGTTACTTTTGGACATTGTCAGGCTAGCTTTTTTCCATTGCTTTCAGTCTCTGTGCTAAGCTAAGCTAGCCTGTTACTGACTGCAGCCTTATATTAGACGCATACTTACGAGAGTGGCATTGATCTAACTCCATGCCAGAAAGTGAAAATAAGTGTATTTCCGAAAATGTCTAACTGTTCCTTTAAATAGCTGAGGTTTGAAGAAATACAAGAAAGAAAATGTGTTGGAACAAGGATAAATGACAAAGTGTTAGAGGGTTTTAGCATTTGCAGAGGCCTTAGTGTTTAAGCAGGTATGGAACACAGAGAAAACACACACTCCTAATACACACATGCACACACTCATCTGGTTTGCCACCTCAGTGAACTGGTGAATGATGGCTCTTACCAAATTAAAACCAGACAACATATAAAAACTGCGGTTTCACCCCGAACCGCCATCCCCCCTCCTCTATTCCTCCCTCTGTCTGTCTCCCTCCCTCAGCTCCCTAGTGTGCCTGGCTTCAATCATTTCTCCAATTTATTCCATCGTACTGATTCCACGGGAACAAACAGAATCAACAAAAAGCCATAAAAACTTATTTTGCACAAATAAATGGGCTACTGTTGGATGAAAAAGTATTTTCTCAAACCCCAGCTGTTTTAGATTATTATTATTTATTTGCAGACTGGTGATTATGAACACTTTAAGGGTTATCATCATACGTGAGCACTGCATTAAAGACCATGTAAACTTTTCATTTATAAAATGAAAGACAAACACTTCATAGTTACTTGTCACTGGGATTCATACAGCATCAACAAACCAAACCCAGTGAAACCACATGTGCTGGTTTCATAGCATGTGGGACAAAAAAATGGAGTCTCGGAGTGAAGCATGATAGCGGTTTAATGTTGTACAGTCGGCTCATTTCATTCAAGTCATGGATGAAAAGGTTTGGGTTAGCTTAAAGTGATACTCCACCCCAAATTCTCCCTATTGAGTATTAAACACTCTGTAGGTTTGAAATGTGGCAGTAAAAAGTTTGTTTCTCCGCAGGGCTGTAGTCAGCTGGATTTATGTAAGTTACAGTGGATTCCAATAGTGACAAAATAAAAATCTATATGCACAACCATAGCAGGTGTTTAGGCATCATACACCTTGATGCACTCCATGCATGTTAGACTGCCCATCTCTGCCAGATCAACATGAATATTTTGGCACACCTAGTTTGGAACACCCTTACCATACGCATGGACAGCAATGTGTGCTACACTTTAGAAGTTTCAATCGACTTCACAATTTAATCCATTAAAACTGCCATAAATCCAGGAGGACCTCAACCTTTGTTCCCCATGAAGAATCAAATTACAGCCTTTGTCCACAAAAGATACATTTTTGAGACTTTAAGTTATTTTCCATTTTCTCCTTTGCAAGTTAGTTACGTATTCCTCAAGGAGTCTGGGTATGAGGAGACAATACAAGAGAGAGAGAGAGATAATACATGACACACCCATAGTATTGTAACCAGACCGTTAAGTGCAATGTATTTTTTCAAGGAGCTCTCGTGGGTCTCTGCACTCCACTGCAACCACATGCTGCTCAGGTTGTCAGAATCTCCCCAAAAACGACGCTCACACACACGCACACACACACACGCACAGACACACACGCATACACGCACACACACACCTATTGTCTTTTTTCATATGCGCACAACTCCATCTTGCATCCAAACCCAGCCCACTTTGTACTCTCCCTTCGTCCTTTGCTGCCACTTTGATCAGTTAGACATTTTAGTTTTTCATACCCTTCCCTTCTACTCTTTCCCCCTTCTGTCCACTCTGTCTTTTTATCTCCTGTCTTCACATTATCACTCCTCTTTTTCTCCTCCTTGACCTTTCATCCCTGCACTGCCTTTCTCTACCTCCTTACTTTCCCCTACTTCAACACCTCTCCTCTCCTTCTTCCTCTGCTCTCCCTGACTTATCCTTCTCTAATCCAGGGCTAAAACATACATCCCCACTGAAGTTTATTTTGGGGTTTTTTACCCAGCTTGCAGGGCATCCCTGTGAAATAAAGGTTTAGATAGCTGACTTTGTAATCACAATGTCACAGGTTTGAGTCCTTTTCCTGTCATTGTCTCTCCTCTACGGTATCTAACAAAGGCAAAAATGCCCCCAAACCTAGATAACTAAACATCCCATCCCACAATACATCCATACCATATATTTTAGATAATAATGAATACTAACTCTTGCAAACACCAATACCAGTGTTTCCTATGCATTGATATATCTGTGGTGGCCCGCAACACAATCAATGTTGACCTACACATACTGCCGTATATGCTCTCTCTCTCTCTCTCTCTCTATCTATCTCTCTCTCTCTCTCTCTCTCTCTCTCTCTCTCTCTCTCTCTCTCTCACACACACACACACACACACATATACACACACACAAACAAAACAGACGCTACTCCTCCGTGCAAATTCATTAATGCCATTGATTATTCTACACACTCCAATACAGTAATGTAGGTGGCAGTATGAGCTTTAAACTTGGTTTGCGATCCGCTAATTAACACACAGAAAAAGAAGTTGCTTTTTCCGACATCAATCTTTTTCCCCACAGAGAAGAAGGCTAGTCGATCCGGAGTTTAATGGTTAGATATGAAGTTATTACCAGTATTTATTCAGGGTTCCTTTTCTAACTTCGTTCGCTGTTTGACTATGGGAATTGCCTCGGCGTGACCAACTATGGAAGCACCAATGACACCACATCTATAATCCTCATATAATCACAGTCAACCAGCTCCTTACAAATCATTCTCGCTTTCTTCCCGTGAAGAAACTATACTAAGCTCCCTCAGCGCTTCTAGGCTTGCTTGGTTGGTTATCTGCTAAACAGTTCCCAACCCAGTCTGGATTTGCTGAGTAAGTACTTCGCAAGAAGTTTTTACCTTGTGGTTACACAATTTGAAAGCAGTGTCCGCATCAAGGCGAACTGCTCTTCTGTCGGCTAGTCGGTATTTGTTTATTGGTTGCTTAGCTGTGTAACTCTTTTACCCTCTGGCTATCACGTTATGGCGAGCCTCCCTGGATTTGGTTAGCATTTGTTTGTTAGCCGGACCGGGTACCTGGAGTAAGATAACGTGTTACAACGGGCTAACTCTTTCGGTACATGGTTAACGTTAGCTCAGGCTAAGCCCTGTGTGCTAATCTTGCCGACAGGCTAACGTGTCATGACGCGCCTGCTAAGGTTGTATATTTACGCCGTTTTTCTTTCTTTCCAGTCACCATGTCCTCGGCAGCGCCCCACCCCCCGCCAAAGGGTCGGAACCGAAAGCTAGTGAGGCTGTATCCTGCCTGTGCCCATCTCGGGCAGGGACCCTCACCAGATGTGCATAGCCTGCATGGGCGCTAAACATGCTATAAGGGAGAACAGTGAATGGCACATAAAACCGGAGGTTAGCCCAGGCTCACATAAATGTCTTGGAGCTTATGGTGGTGTTTCTGGCTCTAAAACATTTTCTGCACTTTCTCCAAGGTCGTCATGTTTTAGTGAAAACAGACAATTCCACTGTGGTTGCGTACATCAACCGCCAGGGCGGCACTTGCTCACTGCTGTTGCACCAGTTAGCTCGCACAGTGATTTTGTGGAGCAGCAAGAGACTGCTGTCTCTTCGAGCAACACACGTGCCAGGTGTTCTAAACACCTGGAATCCTCTGTACTCAGAGTGGACTCTCCACCCACAGGTGGTAGAACAGATCTGGCAGAGATACGGTCAGGCAGCCGTAGATCTCTTCGCCTCGCAGGAAAACATGCAGTGTCCAGTGTTCTTCTCTCTGTCAGGCATAAATGCACCGCTGGGTGTGGATGCTCTAGCCCACCCATGGCCAAACGTGCAACTCTATGCATTTCCCCTCGCCCTCAGTCTGATCTCCCCCACCCTAGCGAGGTGAGAGGACAGGGCCTGTTGCTAATCCTGATAGGTGGTCATCCAAGCATTGGGTAGCAGAGATAATACAACTCCTGGCAGGAGAGCCATGGCCTCTCCCCATACGCAGAGACCTTCTCTCCCAAGCGGGCGGGGAGATCTACCACCCTCACCCAGACCGCATAGCGCTCTGGGCTTGGCCCGTGAGAGGTGGAACCTTTCACCATTCAGAGTGCAAGGGCCGCATCCACCCACTCCCTTTACAGTGGAAAGTGGCGGGTTTTTGAGGAGTGGTACGAACATAGGGATACCATCCCTTTTCAGTGTTCTGTGGTGGACCTACTGTGTTTCCTGCAGTACCTGATGGATAAAGGGAAGCCTTTTTCGACAATTGTGTACTTAGCTGCTGTCTCAGCTTGTTACATGGGTTTCAGGGATAAGCCGGCGGGGCAACATCTCTTAGTTTGTCGTTTTATGAAAGGGGCATGCCGCAAGCTCCCAGTTTCCAGGCCCCTGGTTCCTCTGTGGGATTTGACACAGTTTGACCTGTCTGTCACAGACAGACGTGGTGTCATTGGAGCTTCCATAGTTGGTCATGCAGAGGCGATTCCCATAGTGAAACACCTCACGTCTGATTGTCAGCTACCAGCGTTTGTAGAGTCAGACTCTACCGGACTCTCCAGGTGACCATGCTGCTCTGGGGTGAAACCACTGCGGACGCAGAGCTCTCCACCCGCCGGAGCTCCAACTGCTGTCTGTCTGTGCCATCTATCAGTATTAAATTGAAACAGTTTCATAACCTGTAAAAATGAAAACGTCTCGTATGTGCGTAATGTAAATACATTTCCCCGTGTTTTGGTACAGTTCATTTTAACACCTGATACGAGCCATGTGGGAGTAGCCTACACATGAAACTCAAAGTTTTGAGTGCTTTAGCAGCATCGCCCTGACTCCCTGAATATGCAGAGACGTCGTCTCGCTCCGCCTCTCTGCTGAGGCCCGTTCATGTAACAGCATCAGTTAAACTTTATTTCACACTATGATGGTTACATTTGCAACAATCTGTGGTTCACATGCATGCCGAACTGTAGGGGCAGTCTGTTACTCTACATCACGGACAATTTATCTATCAATATTTCAAAATAGAAAACATTACACTTCATAATGGGTTGTATTCATAACACTATTGTATTATTGTACAAATGAGCTACAACAGTAATAGCAGTTACCTTAAGTCACTCCTACATTTTTCAACTGAGGAGCAAAACATGCTCCTTGGGAAAAAGATACGGTTGTGCCCTGTTCATACTAATCAAATGAACCTGACTTTGTTGTTAAGTGTAGTCAGATGTGAAAGCCTCCTTTCCTTACTGCATTATAACATTACATTTAAAATGTTGAATTGTTACCTGCAGAATTGTGTATACAAATATTTGCAGTACATTTAATATAAGAAGTCTGCACCTCTTTCCACGCGTGCAACCCCCACCCCGGGTCAGTTACCACCACAAATAGAATCTAATTATGTGGGGAACACTGAATACCAAATATTACTCTTCTTGTGCTTTATTTACAAAAGATATAGTCCCCTATTGCAACGTGACTATTCGACCTGAAACTGTACTTTTTTCACACCCTGCAGTCAGCATACCCCTGACAGTGCAGGTGTACACAGATGTTATCTATTTTGTTATTATTATTATTATTATTATTATTATTATGTTATTTTTATAGACTAGTTGTGGTTAAAGTTAAAGACAACTTTCAAACGTTATTGTCCCGACAATAAAGTATGTATTTTATTGTATTGTACAGTGGTGGAAAATAAATAAGTAAATCTCCAAGTACTGTACTGAACTACATTTCATTTTACACTATAGTTATTACTTTTTCCTCACCACATTTCAGAGGGAAATGCTGTACTTTCTACTCCACATGTATGTAGTAGTAGTAGTAGTAGTAGTAGTTAAAATTAGCTCTACCTTGAACCTGCCTCCAACATTTAAATGCTGCACACATGTTAATGCAACAGCAATAACAATTCAATAATATATTAATTGAACACTGACAGGGGCCATTCTGCATAAGAGTTACTTTAACGTGTGATACTTTATATATTTTGCCAGTAATAGTCCTATACTATAATAATCTATACTGTTACTAATGCTGAATGCAAAAGGTTTACATGCAACAGAGTATTTTACTTGTATTACTGAAGTAATGAATGTGGGTATGTATTATTTTACTCTCAGTAGTGAGAGAAAGGCGAGACAGAGAGAGAGCGAAGGGAGAAAGGGAGGGTTGAGGCAAATGGATTTAAGCTGAAAACACTCAAGGTATGTATGTGGTACACACCTTACACTCTCAAATATCACTTGGATATTATAAATCACTGAAAAGTACATGAACCGTATTTGTGTAAGTGGAGCTGAGAGACGAACGGACACTTTTGGCCTTGAAGGCGACATGATGAGTTATGTGTGTGTGAGAGAGAGCAGTAGACAAAGCAGAGGTCAGAGGTCAGGGGTGTTACTGTTTAACACACCAACACACTGTAACAACAGAGCCTAGATTAATGACTGTGTATGTGTCCGTATGTGTGCACAGTTTGCATAGTGAGCTCCTCAGATATCTGTATAATAATTAATCACACACACACACACACACACACACACACCTAGTCTCTCGGCCCTGCTTTGGCCTCTCCTGCTGTTTTATGGCCTCACCTGCCACGATAGAGGGATGACAGCCACACTCAAAGAGAGGGAAGAGAGGAAATGGGAGAGGGAGGGGAGGAGAGATGTGGTTTCAGAGTGGGAGGGGGGGGAGGGAGTGAGTGTCAGTTGAAAAGGAGAGAAGAGATGAAAGACAAATTGTGAAACAGGTCCAGAGGAAAGGGAAAGAAAGAGAGAGAGACAAAGACAGCCACAGACCAGATGTGCTCATTCTCCATACACCATCACCCTGTGTGCAATGTGAAAAAACATTTATGTTCATTTATGTGTTCAGTTGTTCAGAGTCTTATACATATATATACATAGTACATATGTGTTGTTGTATTTAGGATTAGGTACCGTTTAACTTCTTTCACTACTCCTTTAGTTTTAGTAAAATCATTAACAGTGTATGTGTCCGTATATCAAGACTTTTTTTTTTTTGCAATTATATTTTCAATCCCTTAAGTTGACAAATGTTTTTTCGACAAAACCCTTTATCTATTTAACAAAGCTCAAATGTTAATTGTTGTACAACTGGAAACTAAATATTAAAATTGTAGATACAGACACATTTCAGTCTGCACAAAGAAAGTGTTATGGTACAATAACAAGCCCTCGTGGGATCTTTATACTTCTTTCTATTAGTGTGAATGACAAGAAAAAGAGTTGTAAAATTGTAGCTATGACTGCATGCCACAATCCCAGGGTACTGGTATGACCAAGTATCTCTTAAAGTTGAGACCAAATTTCAGATAAATCTTGTTGCTGAAAAAAAAGGTTATTTCTTCTTCTGCAAAATATTCTCTTATTCTTAAACACAAAAAATAACTTGAAAGTTATTTTTCCATCAGCTTTTCTTATCTTCCACCAGCAGCTATTTTGAGAACCTGAAAGCTCTGTTTGAAGTGAAAAATAGCATCCTCATCATGTTTTCTCCTGCAAAGCAATCCAGCAGATTTCCTGCGAAATCTGACCCGGTGGCCTACATTGTCACATGCAGTTCAGTGGTGGATGCAGTCCCAGTGATGTCACATACTGACTTCAGGTTAAAGGTGTAGTGAGAGAAGTAGAGGGCCACCCAAACAACAAACTGACAGGAGTGTGATTGTAAGGAAACAATAATAGTAACTTTAGGCTAGTAGTCTGCGACTACTGTCTGTGACTAATACTGATGAAATATCTAATTGCAACTTTTCTCAACCAATGTTGTGAGTGTTACTGAAATCACAGTCTGTTTAGTATCGTATGTGAAATGTGATTTTGAGAAAACGTGAAAAAAAACGTACGTGTTTCTAAAAACTTAAGAGTACGAAAAAAAATAGTACATGCAGACGTTTAATAACTCAGTGTGAATATAAATCTAAATTTTGCTTTTTCATGTATGCCTTCCTCATTTCACATCATCAGGCTTAAGTTAGTCAATGATGGTCAAACTATTGCGGCACAATTAATTCACAAGTGTTGATTTATTGATGTCACAGTGCTACATTTAGTAGTAACCACATTTATATGCTAAATAAGATTCTACAGAACATTACCGAGGGCAAGAACACGCTTTTATATTTTGAATTTGCAAACACGCATACAAGTATACACACATGAATACACACTTCAGGTTTTGTGGTACGTGAGTGAAAAGTAGCGGAACAAATTCCACAAATCCCTTTGAAAAGCATGTTATACTTTTGCCAGACCTTTGGAAAAACATGTACAACAACCAGAGCTAACTTAAATCAGCAGCTTGCGGGAGGAGAGGAAAGGCTAGAGAAATAGAGATTGGGAGGATAGTCAAAAAGACAAATGCTTCGAGATAGTTTGGTGGTTAACTTCCTCACCTCTCAAACCCACAATAACCTCAGATGAAATCCTGCCAGAGCTTTCTCTCTCTATGTTTCCCCTAATCATTTTCTCTCTGTGCTTTCTCTCTGTCTAAAATAAGATTGCTAGACTGACTGCTCTGTTTGGACGGAGAAAGGAAGTATGCACAATTAAGAAATTGATGTATTGATGGCGGTCAAAATACTTGACCTACAAGAGGTTTTGCTGCTTTGTTAACTTTCTAAAAGGCAAAAATATCAGGTTCAGATTTGAAAATCTCATGTATTCCTTTAAATACCCTCCGAGCATAAGCTTGCATTTCTAACAATATTTTGACAGAACTTGCACTTATGGCCAAGTAAATGTTACATATCTCAATAAGACATCTTAATAAACTACTGGACAAGTCTGAACAGCAGAGGGAATGGAAATGACTGTGGGAAAAGGAGAAGAAAGACACAGAATTAAGATTGATATGCAAGCTTATACAATCTAGCAAGCTGTTGTTTGCAGCTGTTGTACTGGGTTGAGTTGTACTTTAAAATCTAAGGAGGAGAGTGAGACGGGAGCTTCGAGCTGGCACACAGGGATGACTGCCTGACTGTTGAAACCCTGTCCAACATATTCCTCTTCAATTATTTCCTGGGCCTCTTTCGATTATAACATTGTGAGTGCCGATTTCATTTTAATCCAACACTTGATTTGAATGAGAAGTAATTGAGGCGAGATTCAGCACCTTCAAGTGTGTGGTAAAACAGTGGACAGCCCCCACTGGAACAAATTGCTGCCCTAAATAAAGCAGTTCAAATATGTTGGGATCTTGTTCATAAGTGAGGGTATGATGGAATGTGTGTGTTTAAAGGTGGATTGGTGCCCACACTATTAGTGTTAGGTGTTGCATCGGACTGTTGTGGTGAAGGTGGAACGAAGCCTGAAGACAAAGCTCTCAATTTACCCACCGGTACATGTTCCAACCCTCACCTACATACATGAACTCTGAGTTCAGACAGAAAGAATGACATTGTGGATACAAGCAGCTGAAGGAAGTTTTCTTTACAGCTTGTCTTGCCTCATGGTGCGTTCAGTTTTGTACTCTGAAGTAGGAATTTCCGAGTTGCAAGTCGGAAAATTGAAGTGGAACGCCCCCTGAAGTCAGATTTCTGTCTTGAAAAGTGGGTGAACCCCACAGTACCCCGAGCAAAGCCAGCCTCAAAATCCAACATGGCTACATGCATCAACAGTAGTGAAAGCTGTAGTAATATATAGTTTAATAGCACTTCTGTATTATTTGTGTGTCATTAAACCAGTCATACACACAGTACCGTCCAACTTCTATCTATTAGCTGCCCTCCGGTGAGTGTATTCAGAGTGTGTACAGCCAGATAGCCGTTAGCCGTTAGCTGCTAGCTACCCTCCGGTGAGTGTGTACAGCCAGATAGCCATTAGCTGCTAGCTGCCGTCCGGTGAGTGTATTCAGCCAGGCTTCTGTGATAATCATCCCAATAACAATCCACAGAGCGGCGATGGTGTTGCTATGTCCTCCAGTTACTGAAGGCTAGCTTTAGCTTGCGCTTGGAGCAGCAAGTTAATCTGCCTGTTGCCCCTCTGTCTGTCTCGTTCTTTCCAACTCTTGGAAAGAACGAGGCTAGTTCTTCGTCTGTATACTCGGGTTCGAATAAATAAGGACGACCATCAAACTCAAAAGGCTCTTCCGTGTGTTGTATATCTGCTATGTTCTCCATAGTTATGTTACTCCAAGCTTCTTCCCTTGTGATCAACTCTGCCCTTCACTCTTCACACACTACTCTTTAACTTTTCCTGCTACAACTGAATTCCCAGGAGACATGGCGCGATGCTACAGCTAAGCTTCAGCAACGCTATTACTGTGCAAGCCACAGACATTGTTTATCCCGTTTCCATGTAGTTACATAGTCACTGATATGGTCATAACCACTACAGTGCTCAATTACCTATTTTGAGGGGGAAATAATCTAAACTTTTCACTGCGAAGGCATGATCTGTCCTATGCAGGACATCCACCAGACCACCGCCGCTCCATGGATTGTTATTGGGATGATTATCACAGAAGCCTGGCTGAATACACTCACCGGACGGTGAGCTATCACGCGAGATTACGCACAGAGCACAACATCTATTGCTTTTAAACCACAGCCGGGATATATACAACTGTGTGGCATCTTGTCCTATCACCTCACTCGCTTCTTGATTCTTCTTTACCAGTAGTCTCTTCCAGCAATAGATGTTGTGCTCTGTGCGTGATCTCGCGTGATCTCGCGCGATAGCAGTCGAAAGGAGTATCCATCAGGCAAGTGTTATTTAAATATACTTCTGGTGTAGTGACACACTTTCTAATGCCTCATTTTATAAGTAAAGAAACTATTTGTACTACTGTAGAAGTTTGGTATCATTCCGGGCATTATTAGTGGGGTAATTTACGAGATACAAACGTGGATCCATTAGTGCCTGCACTAAGCTAACCAGCTAATAACGCTAACTCGACCAACGTTATTACAAGGGAAAAAAGCTTATGTGGGGTTGTTTGGCTCGAGGTCGAGGTGCAAAGTAGCCTCGTGAGACCATCCTGATCCAAGGGCGTAAATCCCAGGGAGGTCGGGGGGGTCAAGACCCCCCCCATCTAAGGGTTGTCCCCCCATAGAAATATCATTACAACAATGCTGTGTATTGTAAATAACATAATGATGTATACTTAAAATATCTGTGTAAGCAGAAAAACAATACAAACCCCCAAAAATGCTTTTTAAGTTTAGAAACATTTTGAGTCCCCCCTCCCTTGCCTCACAGTGGTTTGGTCCACTGCATGCTGTAGGATCTGCACTAGACTTACAGTCACATCGGGTAGTAACAGGAATGTAGTAAGTAGGCGGTTCAAGACTATTTTATTCACATTAAATAAACATCGGATTAAGTTTTTCTTTTCTCAAATAGAAATGATGCTGAGTAATTAATAAATTAGTCATGACAAAAAAGTTTGCTATGTTAGTGTAATATAATGTAACGTTACCTAGCTTATAGCTTGTTGGAAATGCACCCACTACAACTAACGTTACCACGGCGATAAACCTAACGTTGTGTGTGTGAACTGATATTAGGGTTAATATTGAAGATCTACAGTTGTGTTTTGCTCAATATGAAGTCAAGTGGCTGATCAGTTAAATATATATCCTCTGTCCCAGAAGAAACCTAATATTTATGTGGAGGACGCAAGATCATGTTATAATTATAATATGACCACGTGGTGAACCTATGAACCTAACTCATATTTAGACATCTGATGTTAAAGATTTGTGTTGTTGTTAAAAATGACAGAGAAAAGAAAAACAGATATAAGATCCTTTTTCAGTAGGCTTACACCGAAACGCCAAGTAAGTACAATAAGTCCTCATATCAAGACAATTTGGTAACATCTTTATAAGAATGGGTGCTTATGGAAATACTAACGTCACTATGTCACAGGCAAAGGAGACAGAAAGAACTGAGGAACAGGGAGACCAGAGACAGTCAGGTGTAGAGTCTCAGGTATTTTTGTGGCTTGATTATAAACAACTTAAAAATAAATACATGATTTTAAAGAAGAATATTTCGTTCAATTTAGTCAGCTGTTTTATTGAATCAAGAGAAACGCTGAAAAGAAGGATAATGGTACAGTCTCCATGCTACACTAATGATAGTATTAAGGCTTTCCTCTGTGAACACATGTCCTCTACGAGTATAATTGTGGCTGTATTATTTGTGTCCTCTTCAAAAATTGCTCTTCAGAAATTTTATGTTTATTGTCCCCCCCTACCTCTAGATCAGATTTACCCCCATGTCCTGATCTCGCGAGTTCCAGTTCTCCACTCGCAGATCAGTCTGGCATCTTGAGACAGAGAAAATTTGGAGCCGTTCGCCAAACGACCGACCAATCAGCGTTGGTTTTGAGGCGGGTTTAGGTGTAACGCAACGAGAAGCGACTGTTCAGTCTAAACAACATGGCAGCTTCCACGGATGAGATGAGCGTAGCTATCACACAAGTTTTATCCAAATTAGAAAGTATTCCTTCATTGAAAGAAGAGCAAAAAACGGCACTGGAGGCTTTTCTCGAAGGAAAAGATGTTTTTGCTCTTTTCCCGACTGGTTTCGTTTAGAGATGGTCCGATACCATTTTTTGCTTCCCGATACCGATTCCGATACCTGAACTTGCGTATCGGCCGATACCGAGTACCGATCCGATACCAGTGCATATGATTTCTATCTTTGTCGGTCTGGCTCAGGTTAAACTCTTGTGAAACATGAACACCCAGAACTTTCTGTTAGTTTGACAGTCAGTTATAACGGAAAAAGAACATAAATAAACTACTTAACGTAGATTTTCTTTAGGGCTTTATTACGTGGTATCGGATCGGTGCATATAATCCAGTACTTCCCGATACCAATACCAGCGTTTTAGGCAGTATGAACATCTCTAGTTTCGGCAAGAGTTTGATATATTGTTGATCTGAGTGGTTGATTTGGCCCGTCTATCACCAACATAGGTGGTGATAGACAGATGGTTTATCCAATCAGCTAACCAGTATTTTCGCCCCTTCCCAAAAGTGCTCCAACGGAAAGTTCCCAGATGGATATGCCGAGCAAATGCGAAGCAATCCATCTGGTGGAGTCAGGTTAGGTGCAAAGCAGCCTAGGGTGAAATTACTCCGAACCATCACTTTAATACTACAATTAGAGTTCTAACTTACAGTATGATGTGAAATCTACCAAAGCTAAGCTAATACAGCGATAATACAGCCATAACTATTCCAACTGGTATTACAAGTGATGTGAACCTCTTAAGAGCAAGTAATGAGGAATGAATAACAGAGATTATGATAAGAGAAAGAGAAACAGTAACTTGATAGCTCTGTTCTTTGTTCTGCATCAGACCTGTTTGCTAGTGGACATTCTGCTGCATCACACACCTGGTACACATTACGTCTACTTTGCATGTGTTGTGAGAAAGAGAGAAAGAAAGAGATAAAAAAAAAGGAGATGGACTGATGGACAGATGGAGGAGTTGAGTGAGGGCTGTAGTTCATTTTTGGTGAACTCCCATGGGTGTTTCCACGAATGAGAGTCCACTGATGATGTGACACAAACCATATGAGTTGGGGCAACATCTGCCTAGTGCGTGTTTGTGTCTTCAATAGAGAAATCCTGGGCCGTATGTAACAAAGGAACAGATAAAGCACAACATTCAGTGAGACAATGCTTACCTTTAACTTGCCCCCTTTGTCTCTTTCTCTTATCCTAGCATATTAAGGGATTCACTAGAGGTATAATTTTAGACCATTTTTATCCTTTTTTATTATAAATGTGTAACATTATTTATGTATAAATGACAATGTCATGCAGGTCTATATATGGAAGACTAATAATATATCATTGCAGAGTATTTGCACCCTACATGTCCTAAGGATGCACTTTACAGTCCCCTATAAAGTTTGTTTGTTTTTGAACAAATGCTCCTGGTACTCTGAGAGTAAACATTATATAAGAACATGCCATGAAATTGCTAAAGAAATTATTCAAATAGCTTGCTGTTTGTAATTGTTTTGTGCCATTTCCAGTGTGAAAAAATGGATCATTGCAAGCTTTCAGCCTCCTAAGTGAAACATACATAGGAAATTAAATTCATCCTTTAGCTTCCCAGTGCACCACTTTGTGTGTGTGGGTGTGTGACTGTGAGCGGATAGACTGACTATGTGTTACACGTGTTAAATCTCAGTGAGAACAACCTCATTCAGCACTGCTCCAAGTCTGGGTAAGGAACCAAAAAGGAGTTAAAGGAAAAGTAAAACCAGTCCCCAAATTATAAAAATCTCTGACAAAAGTTATTCAGTATGTTACACTGCCAAAATGCTTTATGAGATCTGCAGTGGAATGTAGGTTGAGACCAAGTCACATTTTGTTAAATTTGCTTTATTAATAACCCTAAAATTGGGTTTATAAAGATAAGAAAAATGTGGCTCAGTGGAGAAAACGTCTGAAAATCTGTGCAGAGGAGTGTTTTCCTCCAACAGATAAACACTTCCTCCCCTCTGACTCTCTCCTTCTCTTTTTCTCTCTGCGTATGAGTATGAGTATTGCACCTTAAAAACAGTGTCCTTAGCACTGATGAACAAAAAACATGAAGTACTGAAAACTAGCATTTAATATCTGGTCAGATTTATTTATTCTTTACTCAGATTATAGTTAAATTTGAATCAAAATTTTGCCAGTCTTGGACTGTATTTTATACGAAAAGATTTGGACAGATTGATATTTTGGCCTGACGATGGATGACGATGAAAGGTCGGCACACTAAAGTTATTAAAATCCATCCGGAGTGGAACATGAATGTCTGTACAAAATGTGATAGCAATCCATTTAATGGTTGTTGAGATATTTCAGATGGGCCAAAGTGGTGGACCAACCAACTGACATTGCCATCCCCAGAGCCGATAGCGTGACTAAAATATTTTAAACAATAATCTGGTCTGTTGTTGTTGGGATCTGTAGTTTACCTTTTTATATCAAAAATGTTACTAGAACGGGCGCCTGGGTAGCTCACCTGGTAGAGCATGCATCCATATATGGAGGTTTACTCCTTGACGCAACGGCCGCGGGTTTGACTCTGCCCTGCGGCCCTTTGCTGCATGTCATGCCCCCTCTCTCTCCCATTTTCATGTCTTCAGCTGTACTATATAAATAAAGGCCTTAAATGCCCAAAAAATAATCTTAATTTTTTTTTTTTACTAGAACAAATGAAGAATTAATAGAATAGAGGAGAATGGAAACCTGGAAATATTATGTCTGTATTATGTTTCTGTTATATTTATGTTAGCCTAATGAAACAAAAATAAAGTGTGCTCATTGTGTAATGCTCCCAAGGTGCATAATCAACAAAAACAAATAGTAAGCCTACAATATCTCCCACATATCCTGTTAACAAATACACACACCTTGGGAGCATTAAACAGTGTTGGACTTCCTCTGCTTCATAATTCATTATTTTGATTAATCTTGGCAATTATGCCTGAGGACTGGGATAGATGCTTTTCTGTTCTAATTTATTTTTTTTGGCCTACCCTGGTGACTTTTACAAATTGGGCTGCGTCCACTTTCAACAGACTGTAAAACGGTAAGAATTAATAACTCTGCAATTCAAACAAGCTAGAAGAGACACTGTGCATGTCTGTGCAGTATCAGCCTGTCTAAAAGGAAAATTGTGGTTTACACAGAGTCAGCCCCCACTGGCCAGTTTCAGAGACTGTTATTGGACGTTGGTTGCCACACTGGTATTCACACATGTACAACAGCAAGACACAAAGCCAAGGTAATAAAGTTTAGATGTGGTATTAAACTAGAAAATATTTTCTGTTCTCATTCTCCGTGTGTTTGTTGAACTCTAAACATCAGGAATAGAAACAAAGGAAGGGAGAGAAGGAAGGATATAGATAAGATTGGCGAAGGTCAAAGGAGCTGTGCATGTTTGAGGTGGTGAGGGGGGTTAGGAATAGCCGAAGGTTGAGGTCTGATGTTTTGTTCGTTGCGGTATCCACTGCAACGGTCTGTTAGTGGGAGGTTTGGAGGGGGGCATGCTCTTGTCTGTTGTTGACATTAACCCCAGCTGACCTAAACATACACACACTACTGATCTACGCGCTGTACAGAAGAAGAAAAAGCTCTCGCTCTCACGCCTGTTTCTTGCTTTTACTTTGTCCAACTGTGCATTTGTAGCAAAGCTTGGAAGTGTTGCAAGAAGTAAAATACGACTCAGGCGCACTTTCAGCTGTGATGAAGTTTTTAGGTGTGAACCTTGAACGGAGAGTTCAGAAAACACATCAATAAGAAACCAGACAGAATATTTCAATATATGTCATTAATATTGAGTAAGTTAAGGTCAGGGAGTAAAAGGTCATGGTGGACAGATATTTTGCAAACAATGTTTGGGCTGTGACTTACACAACATCATTAATTAGTCCATAAAATTGTTTCTGATTTCACATACTTTGTTTAGTGATCAAACCTTTTATTTTCCTCTCCTATCTGTTTTTTTTTCAATACTGAAGATATTTTTTCTGTTTTCATCTTTTAGCCTGTCTGATTTAAAACATGATGAATTGCATCAAAATATGGAGACCCCGTTTCTGTCTTATCCACAAACTGTCTGCGTGTTTGATTTGGGACCAGCGGTCTAAATCACCCACAGTAATGTCCAGAAAGCTGTAACAAGCAGGAACTTCTGCAGAGTGGACAGACTGGCAGCTAAAAACGGCATGGAAACTCCTCTTGAATCAAACAATGAATTAGCACGCACGCACACACACACACACACACACACACACACACACACACACACACACACACACACACACACACACACACACACACACATACACACACACAGTAAAGCCTCCTGGCAGGCAGTGTTAAGTGAATAAACAGTGGATAATTTTTGCTCCAGGGTGGATGGATAATGGGGTTATAGCGGAGGACGTTATTTTAACTAAAAACACCACCTTTGCTATTACAGGAGTCGTGTGGTGGGTGTAAAGATTCTATACACAAGGGAAGCAAGAGAAAGACTCTCGGTCTCTTTGCCTCTCGAAGCAGAGACTCTGACTCTGCTTTTACTGTTGTTGTGTCAGCTTTGTTATATTCTATCAGGATACCTCGTTGTGTGTTATCATACTTATACTATATCCACTTACTTACTTAATACACCAGTGACAGTTAGATGGTAATGTAGCACAAAGCAAACATACTGTTGTTATGTTTTAATGTACCTTGCGCACTGATTTAAACTGTTGCACAGAAATTAGTTTGAGATGTGCCAGCTAGTCAGAAACACATATTTTCCATGGCCCCTTATACAATATGATGTCCCAAAAAAGCCATACCTGTGTTCTGTTTAATGTTCCACGACAGCCCTTTGGCCGGACTCATAATTTGAATCACTGAGTCAATGAAAAGAGATCAAAACATTTGACTTTTGATTTTTTTTCATTGCTGTTTTTCTCACCAGTACCTTCTTGTTGCTGTAGTTTTGGGAAAGTTTTGTTAAATCACTGGAGATGAACTTGCCCCCTTCGTCATTGAATATTTTTGTTCATATTTAAAGACAAATTCTGTCCCTTCAAGATCAACAACTTATTTTATAGTTACCGTAAGACTTCGCCCTGTTTTTTGCCCTTTTCACTGCTAACTCTACTGTTTTTTTGGCAGTGCACCCGCTTCTTCTCAAGTGCAAGCAATGAGCTTCACTAGGTGTAACATGAAGATGGTTCTCCCCAACCAGTAGGAGTTGCTAGTGCAGCAAAAATGACAAAAACCCTCACAGGCTTACCACCCAACAACCCGAAGACGGCCAATTGTGTTTGATGGAATGAACTACCAAATCAGAGTTAATGTTGCCAGAAGTTTGACCCCTGGTCTTTACTCCTACATTGAAGACTCGGTTTTAAGGGTTATGACTGGCTTAAAATCAGGGTTACGGTTGGGGTTAGGCACAGAGTGATTAATGTTTGGGTAAGCCTTCAGGGAATTGAATGCAAGTCAGTAAAATATCTTAAGAAGTGAAGCAGTACAAGTTTGTGTGTATGAGTATTTACCTGCGCACAGCGTCTGTGGTTTTCACACCAAACCAGAACTTGGTCACTCTGGAAGAGACGGAGAGGATGAGGATTAAAACAAACAGAGAGAGAGAGAGAGAAAGAGAGAGAGAGAAATAAATCTTTCACAGACAAATCCTGTGTTTCACACATTCTGCCCACACTTGACCCATTCGTGTGAGACTGCTGTCTAACATACAAGGAGACAGAAAGCTAAATATTGTTCATAAAAGGTCACCATATAACCAAAGCAAACCTGACATGCAGACAGACTCACACTCAACCTTTTTCTTATTTACATATTATCCTCAGGGTGCAAAATGACTTAACACACTGTGTTTGTGGTTGCTGAACCAGACAGAGACCGCGTCACTTGGTGAGATGTATGTTTATGTGTGTGTGTGTGTGTGTGTGTGTGTGTGTGTGTGTGTGTGTGTGTGTGTGTGTGTGTTGTGTACAGTTGCTGCTAAGTGAGTCAAGACCACCAGTAAACATGGCTGCTATAACCACCGTGACAGAGGGAGACGTCATCGTGACCACAGGGACAGAAATACAGATTAACCATCCAACCCCTCATCCTAAAGTCCTTTCAACTTTTCAAAATGTTCTTCCATCCAAGAAAAACTCTTTAAAATAAACTTGTAATCATCCATACTTGGTATTGAACGCACAAGGCCATGCAGACCTGCTTTTACCTGTTGATGTATGAGCTACATGAGGTATTTTTTTGTCATTATTATAAGGTTGTGAAATGCCATAAACAAATAACAACCGATTCAATCAAAATTGTTTTAAAAGACATTATCTGTCAATTGAGTAATTATATAATCGACTATTATTTAAGCACTGCATCCCATAAAGCCTGTTGGTTTCACAGTGTGGATGTTACATTAAAACTTAACTTTATTTAAAGTTAAGTTTTTATTAAATTTTTTTAGGACATGTTGGATCACTTACTGTAAATAGTTTAATTGCAGACTCAAAACCCTATCAGCTGTTTTTAACTTGAATTGGTGAGATAGTCAGTCAGTGTGGCAAAACTGCTGCTCTTTGCTATGTCATCATCACAATCATGATGACATCATCCAAAATCAAAACAACTATTACAATACTGGTGTGTGTGCAGTTGTGTATCTGTCTATTGTCATGTGTGTGTTCCTCCAGGGAGTATATGACCCTCTAGTGTGTGTGTGTGTGTGTGTGTGTGTGTGTGTGTGTGTGTGTGTGTGTGTGTGTGTGTGTGCATGTGTGTGTGTGTGTGTGTGTGTGTGATAAGCCCTCTTAACGACTCCTAAACTATCTCCTTAGCGTGCTGTATTTAGCCTGAACTAAGCTTATCTCTTTATACACACACACACACACACACACACACACACACACACACACACACACACACACACACACACACACACACTTTTCAGGGCTTCTCCTCTTTTAAGTAGCCTTTGTGCTGCTGGTATGATGAGGGTTAAGGGGTTAGAGTTGGGGTAACAGTGCAGAGGTTAAAGTTTAGAGATTAGGGGTTAAGGGCTTTCACGGTACAGAAGATATTGAATTGCCTCATTCACTCTTAACATTCAACAGATGCATACTGACTATTATGGTAAAATACCTGCTAAAGGAACTAAATTGGACTTTGATGTATGAATATGAGGACTAATTATATTAACTTATAAGCCCTGTAAAGATGCTCCATGTAGCAGCAAAAAGAAGTTACTGTCACTAGAACAGCCGAGGATTTTTCCTGAAGTGAGGACATGATTAAGGCTGTGACATACTTTTAAAGAAGTGCTGGTCTGACAGTACAGTTAAAAGCTTCTTTCTGACTGTAGCATGGGGAGGGCTGCCTCTCATAATTTTTGTAAATTTCTAAAACTGACAAACCATCAGTCGTGCCTGCTTTCTGCAGAGACTGGCCATTGAGCATATGTGTGAAAATGGTCAGAGCTCCAAGTTCTCCACAAATTTTATTTGCCTCATTCCTCTCATACTCTCACCCTTGTCCACTGCTACAGCTGCTTACTGTTGCCTCGGTTGACCAGCTGTTGGCAGCAGTGAAGAGGTGGTTAGTTTTCCAGAGTGGAGAAATCAGGAGTGCAACCAAAATCAGGATCAAATTCTGAACAAAGACCGCAACAATTTCATTCAGAGTTTACAACGCTTAAACTGAAATTCTGTCTGTGAAATGGTTGTTGGACATAACCTTGGGAGAAATACAAAGGTATTTCTTTCCCATGCTAGTATGCCTTCAAGACTTAAATGAGTATTGATGGGGTGGACACCTCTGACTTAACAGTAATCTGTGCTAGTTGTTAAAGGGGGATAATGCTGAGGATGCTGCTTAACCAGCCTCTATAGAGATTGATATGAGAGAGAGAGAAGAAGAAAGCAGCAGAGCATAAAGTAATGGTTAAACCTCTGATGAACATATTAGGTAACAAGTCTGTGGGGAAGGATGGATGGAAAGAGGAATAGATGAGAGGAGAAACAGAGGAACGGCTGTCATGGTGTCACTACAGAGACAGACCTTCCTCCTCTGCCCACCTTTTCTTTCTTTCCTCCTGTCCTTGAGGCACTTTCTGACTACGCATTACTGATGCCGCCAAGGGGCTACTGAATGCATAAATAAATGGATGCAGGTCTTATAGTAGCAGTGTAACTCACTACTTAAATGGAGGAGGTTGTCAGCGCTCTCAAACATTAAAACACGGTTGTGAATAACATCACTAATCTGTACTTTCACCATTTCCACTTCTGGATCCACTGGTATTTTTTTCAAAGACAAACTTTTGCAGACATTAAAACACACAACTTTAAATGGGTCGCATGTTCAGGATATAAACAGGTTTAAGAGAATGAAAACATTTGCAGGTTTAAATGTTACATTTAAGCGTTACAAGCTTTGTTGGATATTCTACATATTCTGAGATCCAACAAAGCGTTGAATTTCATTCCTCACAAAACATTTGCAAATCCAATGTTTTATAACATTTTGAAACCTACACCATATACATTTTAAGTTACTTGCTGGCAGTCTTCTTCTTCACTGCCTTTGTCGGGGCATTGCTGCTGTCTGTGGTGCTTAACCGCCACAGTGGAATAATGTGAAAACATTGGCAGGATTGTGTGTTTGCATTGTACAGACAAACAAAACGGGGATCCATTCATGAAAACATTGCTCATAGTGGTCAAAAACTCCACAGGGTACCTTTAAGTTGCATTAGTGCTGCAGAATTGGGATGCTGGGGGTGCAGCGGTGAAGCAAATTCCACCCTCAGATCCCCTTTCAGCATCAGTTTGTGAGGTTCCGTGAATTCTTTGTGATGGAGTGATATCATTTACTGATTTTATTACTTTGGATTATGTTACAAATTCCCCACATTTACCAGAATTTCCTTTAAAAGTTGCCAAATGTATGTACCTGGACTGGTGGGGTTAATATGTAAGGTGAAAGACCAATATGTGTATTGGTGAGAGAGTCTTACAGCTGCATTGCAATCTGGTCTAAGGTTGCTAGTAGAGAACAATGTTTCTACCTCTTTAAAAAATATATATAGATATGTTCCTGTACGACAGCTGAACAGTGGAACAAAATGATTAAAATAATAAAATGGAAACATTATACTTTATGCTGTGTAATTAATTCAACAGACATATTGTGATTCTTGATTGCAATATTGCTCTGCTCCATCCTGGGTTGAACATTTGTACTCTACCCTTCTGCCTTTCTTTTAGTAGAGTAAAAATTGTTACAGGAAAAGCATTCTCATTCTTTGTGTCTTTCATTTGTACCCAACTCTTCCTCTTAGTCTCTCCACATTGCTGTCAACTTCTGTAAAAAAGTCAGGAGAGGACTTAAAAATGACAGTGATGATGTACTGTAGCTCCAGTCAAAGAACTGAGGACAGTTAAACATCTCCAGATTTTCACTGAGGAGATATAAAGCTGCTTTCCCCGCTGCTGGCCTCACATCTTCATCCCATATCTTAATCTTTTTCACGCTCTCTTTCTTTTTCCTCGCAATAACATCCCCCTTTTTCTGTCACTCCTCGTCAGCCACCTCTGCAACACACACATTAATGCACGCATACATGGATTTACACATACACACACTGATCCCAAGTCAATTTCATGGGACATATTTGCTGTCAGAGCCAATCAAGGCAGTTGAGATGGGCCTGTGTGCCGTATGGCTATTAAACGGTGGTCAGAGTGGGGTTTCGTAGGGTCTCAGAGAGTGTGTGTGTGTGTGTGTGTGTGTGTGTGTGTGTGTGTGTGTGTGTGTGTGTGTGTGTGTCTGTATGCGGCAAAACAGCTGCACATGTTGAAAAAGTCAGGGGAGAGAAAGGGAGGATTGGAAGAAGGTGACGGGAAGAAGTGAAAAGAAGTTGGATGTGGAAGGCCGAGAGGAAATGGTAGGGAGGGAGGAAGTTGAAAAGAGCAGAGGGAGACAGACAAAAGAAGGTGAAAGATGAAAATAACTATTAGTTAATAGGACCAAAGAGGAGACTGGAAAGGAGTAGTGGATACTAGTTGTGAAATAGGACGCAATAAATGTAGTAAGTTTCGTCTGACTGGGGTTATTTTAATAACGAAAGGCCAATTCTTTAGTGTATTTTCATCCATAGTAGAAGAGCATTACTAAAATTTACAAATGCATTTATTGTGGCACTATACTTCTGGTTATGGATTACATGTAAGTTGTATGTGATGTATTTATTTACAAAAGTATATTTATTTATTTGCTAAACCCATATAAAGAACTACAAAACATTTCGTTCCAAAAGTTTTTGTGCATTTTATGGCTCATGCACCAAAAACACTGTTGCTCACGAGAAGCCTTGCATGAAAAGTATCAAGAGAATTTCCCTCCAACCCAGTTTACGATGTATTATTCACCATTTCAATTATGGATCTCCACATGGCCGGATTTAATACCAACACTAAAAACACAGGGTTTTAAAAAAAAATTCTATCCTGGGATCTGCAAGAGAAATCTGTCTGAGCCTGAGACACCCGTCAGAACCAGAACTGACCCACGGAGTTAGAAACACTTGCACTAAAGGACTTTCACATGACTATGATGACTGCTGGGTCTACAGTAATCCTTGTTGAAGAACAACAACCTGATATCACTGGATGCAACAGCAGGAAAGAGGTTGGGACACAAATACAGACACACACATACACACACACAGAGAAACGTGCACGGTCAACATGCATGCGCACAGCTGCACACACCCTTCAGTGTTTGAAAGAGAGTGAGATATAAATCACACTTCTGCCAGATGCAGCGATAAAAAGGGAGTGTGTATGTGTGTGTGTGTGTGTGTGTGTGTGTGTGTGTGTGTGTGTGTGTGTGTGTGTGTGTGTGTGTGTGTGAGAGAGACAGGGGCAGAAAGAGTATGTGCACATATTATGTGTGTGTGTGTGTGTGTGTGTGTGTGTGTGTGTGTGTATGTGTGTGTTGTGGTCAGTGTTTGCGGTGAGGCGCAGTAGAAAGTCTTTTTAACATGAGGCATTAACTCTGCTAATCACACCCAGATGACCAGAAGCAAACGTGTGTGTTTTGTGTGAGTGTGTGTGTGGTAAATGCATCATGACTAACTTCCACTCAACAGAATATGAAGTTCTTCCAAAAAGGTCCATGTTGAGGTCTGAACATTCCCGACAGAAGCCCCTAATTAGCTTACGTGCGGGCGCCTGTGTGTGTGTTTCCGTGCACGTGTGTCAACGTTATGTGTTTGTGGTGCCCCACATCCTGTAAACAACAAGAGTCACAACAAAGTGGTTGTTATACGGTCCTGAACTTTGCATCATCCGACAATTACGTCGGCATCCATCTTTCTGGTTCGGTTCACTTCAAACAGCAGCAACAATGAAACGATCGAACTTTCAAAAGTTCAACATTTTGGGAAACACGCTTATTCTCCTTTCCGCCAGAAGCCAGCTAACTTAGCATAGCACAAAGACTGTAAACAGGGGAAAACCAGCAGAGACGTTGGGAAGGTACTGGTCCCGACTGAGAAATAAAACTGTGATTTGTCATTTTTAATAATTTTTTTTTTGTACAAATGAAACAAATGAGATACAATGTGTTAATTAGATAATTAGTGAGCTTTAGAGGTGCTGGTCAGCGGAAAAAAAAGGCAGGCTTGCTGTTTCCCCCCGTTTCCAGTCTTTGTGCTAAGCTAAGTAGACCTGCTGCCGGCGGTAGCTTCATATTGCAGAAATGAGAGTGGTTTCCAGTGGGAAGAAGAATGGATTTAATTGCTCACATATCAGATAAAATATGCCATCATGGCTTTCTCGCTTTCTGGAGCTAAGAGAACAAAGCCCTGCCGCTCAATGCTTTGCCATTCCAGCTGTAATTTACGGTCTTGGAATTTCTTGTCCTGGTTTCAGGTGAGAGTCACTCCTACGCTGCCACAATTTTATCACCATCTATCTCTGCTGATCAAATGACAGGGCAGTCACAAAGCCGCAGAAAGAGGTAGATGCTTTATCTCTGAGGTGAATCAAAGTCTTTGTCTCCTGCCGTCACCCACCCTTCTGCCTGTCTCTCTGCTTACCTATCTGCTGACCAGCATATCAGAGCACGCTTTTTAAGCAGTGTATTAGTTTGTCAGGTTGTCCGTCTTCATGTACGGTATGTTTGTTACACCTGTCTGTTTGCGGCTACCTGGCTGCGCAAGCTCACGTTTTTCTATCTCATCTGTCTGTCTTTGTGCTTGACCGCGTCTGTCTACCTGCCTTTATCTCCCCATCTGTCTCTGTGCAACCTGACCTGACCGTTGTCTCTGGTCTTTTTCAGAGCGTGACTGGTTGGCTGACCGACCACTGCTGATTAGAGTTACCTACCGCAGAGCAGCTGGGACACACACACACACACACACACACACACACACACACACACACACACATGCACACACACACAAACATGAATGCACAGGCAGCTTATTCAGCCTCGCACTGGCCCTCAGCCCTGGCTCAAACCGCTAACCATCCGCTCATCAGCACCACAGACCTGTGAGTGTTTAAGACACGCAGTCTAATCTGATCTACTACGTATGTGTAAAAAGATGCTGCAGGCTGCAGTTCTTTTCTTATTTTTAGGAGTGTACATCAAGGAGGAATTTGGGAATATGACAACATACCAGCAAATATATGCTCATGTGTACACACACACAAACACAGGCACATAAAGAGCTATAATTACACTATTACACCATACAAGGGAAAAGTAGTGGAAAACCCAGAGAAGAAGCTGTAGGAGAGGTGTAAATAGAAAACTGGTGACTCACATTCTAGTGGCTACACACTAGCCACACACACACACACGCACACACACACACACACACACACACACACACACACACACACACAGAGAGAGAAAGAGCCAAAAACACAGGGTTCACCCAAATGAAGCCAGAGGAAGCAATGTGTGTGTTTGTGTCTTTGTGTCTGAGTGTGGTGACAGAGTAGGATGAGTAAAGCTCTTTTTGCCCTCCCTGATGTTATAGTTACTGGAGCTGTTATCAAAAGTTGGGTTTTTTTAACGTAATTTTCCTTAAATGAATGAATGCTCTGACACACAGTCTCTCCTGCCCATTAATCACTCTGTGTTCTGCTACAGCGTCCTATAATAGGTTTAGGGAGTGATGCTGTTCCCCAGGATGTGGCTGAGAGGAAACTTGTTTCCTTGTTTGCTCAAAATGTAGAGGCTCTTTTTAATTTGGTAAAGCACACAAAGTTTTCAGTGCCCCTTTATATACTAAAATGAGTTTCTGAGTCACACGCAAGGGTTAAATTGGGCCGCGGCTGTCAGCACCAGCACATAGGCCTACACTCTCCTATCAGAGGACGCTTAACTTAAAACTTCAACACATCTTCAATGCTTATATTTTTTATACTTTTCTCAGTAGTAAACATAGTCCTAAATGAAGTGATGAAATAACTTGCGAACATCAGACATTTAATTGGTTTCCTTTTTGTTGCTGTCCATGGGTTTCTACCTAGCAGATCGGCGACCTTAGTCTGGGAGGCGGCAATGCACCTTAACAATGGTTGCCACCTGCCATTAAAACTGAAAAAAGAAGAAGATGCAACCTCAATGCACTTGTCAGTCAGTCAAACAGCACAGATGGCAGAGATTGATAGGTGGATGGCAAGGTAGGTCAGAAACTGACAGGTTTAACATATATTATTTTTTTTAACAGAATTCAAATTGCTCTGCTTAAACAATGTTTTGCTTTTACAAAATGATACTATAACTTTAACACAAGACTGTTTGGGGCAGGTTGCTTCCAATCCAATGGATTGTTCCCCAGTGAGTAAAAGTGCATTAAGGATCGGACTAATCGAGTGAGTTACTTTAAAAACTACTTGTTTCAGGAAGTTTCATGAATCAACCTCTGTGTTCTTACTTAAAAGATCTGCCTATTTTGTTTCAAGATGTTGACAGTCTTGAAATCTTCCTGACAAATCAAATGTATATAGTGTAAGAAATGTCTAATAACTTCAGTTGTTTTAATAAAAATATCCAAGTGGGATGACTAAAATTTTATTTATTTTCTGGATTATGGGATATTTTCTCAACAATTGGTAAATTGTTGAAAAAATATCAGCATAAAGAGAAATATCCATGTCAACTAATCCCAAAAGCATGACAGAAAATACACTCACACAAGAAATTAAGGAGTTGTATCAGGATGGAATGCAACATTTTGTTCACTTTAAAAATAAATAAAACCCAAGTAGAAAATGAACATCTGGCCTGTTTGCTACCTCCCAGTCAGTTGGTTTCATTTCCATCGCTGCCGTTTGATGCTCAACATCTGACTACTGCACTCCACTACATAAAATTTAACCAAATGTTCCCTTTCTCACACCTCCATCACACACACATCTCACTCTGCTAGAGAGTCATCCAGGGGCCACCCTCATTACCCAATGCACAGGTGCCGGGAGTCTATTCTGGATGGACGAGAACCAGACCAAACCTTCGTTTTATACATGAACATATGCAAACCCGCACACACATATTTCTTCTACACACTTCAGAGCCACTAGGGCTGAACTCTTTGGTTAATGACTTTCCCACCCACTACACAGCTTGTACATGTTGAAGCTGTTAACGATAAGTGGCTTTTCGAACTTGGTAACGTCCTAATGTCCCTGTTAATCTCACATTCCTCACTACAAAGGCCACAGAACATTGGCCAGCTATTTCACTGAGATGAGTAATTTTGTCAACTATTATAAACTAGTAGGCTTCCCAACATTTTTCATGGTCCCTTTGGCCCTGAGTACTGACACGGGGCAACTACAATCTGAGCAACATTAAAACATTGGTCCAAACCTTCCTGATGAAAACCCTGTTGGAAACAACTCACCATTTAAGGTGAGATCACAGTTTCTTCTGATTAATTATTTAGGCAGCAATTGCTCTGCTGCGCTCCTTTTCTGTTGTGCATAACAACACTGTTAGCTGATCTAAAATATCTGCACAACATGGCATTTAGTGGCCTTTGTTTCCCCTTAAAAGGAAAGAATTGCAAGCTTTATTCAAATATTTGGATGATAACTACAATTTGTTTTAATGAGTATTTCTCCAGCAAGCAACACAGTTCATGACAAGAGTGACACAAACTAAGTGACACAACTGTGAATGGGGGTTAGAGGTGTAGGAATATCTGGTGTGGCCTTTTTACAAATCAGACCAAATATAATTATTGATGTTGTATTCAATGTTGTAATAATCTTTCATGATGCAATTCAAAGTTACAGTAATTGAATGTTAATGTCTGTGGTTGCATGCATATCTAAGAGCCATTCAGCCATTTGTGCATACTGCTCTATCTGACAATTCACTGAGAGTCCTGTTATGAAAAAGTACAAACTTCGACCTTTTGATTTATTAAGCCTATCAATTTGACTGAAGACGCTCATGCCTTTCAGCTTCTGTTCCTTTAGTCCTTCAGTATCCCCCTGTGAAATATTTCAGGGAGATAGATAACTCTGAATATTTAAGAAAATAGCCTCCATTCAAATAATAAAATTGCATTAAGCAAAATGATGTTAAGCGACTATTAATACCACAAACGAAATTCATCACCTCACATATGGATTAATACGGATACAGTTGCAGAATACAGTAGCCTATTTTGTCAACAACACATGCCGTGATTGCAACTGTACAAATACAGAAAATACCAGTAATGCACCTTTTAAAGAAAGAGTTTAGAGGGTAAAACACTCTAAAGTTGTGCAGCCTTACAGTCTTTATATTTGAAGAATACAGTTTACTCACATTTGAGGGTCACATAAATGTTTGAAGTATCAAACTAATGTAATTAGACTGGGATGTAAGTGGTAAATACCATCGAAAACCCAGTCTTGGCTGTGTGTATCTTTATGTTACGACTTCTCATTTATTTTGTATGCACTAATGGTCATGTTGACCGCGGACTGCAGGTCATATTTGACCTGAGGGTCGGTAAACACTCATAAATAAGGGACAAAGTGGCTGTAGGTACCTGGAGGTGTCTGAAGGCGGCGGTTAGCTGAGTCATATGCAGAGTGAGGCACCTGGACGTGCATCTGGCGCTGTTGATTTTCTCCTGCACATCATCCTGTTCGGGGGAACTCCTGCGGGCACTAGTCACCGCCAACACCGCGCACAGGAGCACCAAAACAGCCCGACAAACAGACATTGCACCGCGCGGAAATACAAGAACACCAAATAAAGGGACGCACAAATTAAACGGCAGACTTTTCTTCCTCGTGTCCGGCTCGTCAACGTCTTGCTCTCGCGACCCCTTAATAAGTTCAGAATGAAAACATCTGAGCGCTGCTCGTGTCTGCGCGCGAGCAGTAAGTGGAGCGGCTCTACCCTCCTCTCGGACACTCCCACCACCGGTACTACAAGTGCGGCCACGCGGAGTTCTAATGGTTTTCAACCTAATTATCCTTATCATCATCATCATCATCGTCATCATCATCATCATCATCACCTCTGCGATTTCCATAACGTGTTCCTCCAATTAGTCTCATCATCATCATTATCATCATCATCATCATCATCATCATCATCATCATGATCATCATTATTATTATTACTCAAACACTCCCATCTCTTCACCGCTATCAGCGTTGCTTCCAGTTTTTTTCAATTGCTTAAGCACAATTTTGAAAACAGTGACCGTCTTTTTCAAAACACTACACCCAATTAGCAGAACACCTCAGACCCTTTGCAAAATGAAAAACTCTTGCTGAAACTATACACTAATTTATAAAAAACATATTTTGTTACCATATGAAACACACACGTTTCATTTGACTTAATTATGTTTGAACCAGATACACACTGCTGTTGCTAACCTAAAACACTTTTAGCAATTCTACTTCTCAGTGATTAGAGTACTGTAAATGTACACAGAGAAAGTGCAAATTTACAATAAGTTCACCAAACACTACACAAGACCAATGCTGCAGACTGAGGATAATATCATTTATTTCTCTCCATATACCCAAATCAGTCAACATGTCGACATGGAGAATCAACAACAAAACAAGTCCCGGTTTTCATGCTACTAGTGTGCATAACACTGTTAGCTCAGCAAACAACAAACAAACATAAAATACGGTATCCAGTACAGGTTACAATCACAGAAAAAACAACAACAACAAAATATATCTGAAAAAGTACAGAAAATACTAGACATTATCTCTTCGCCTAGCTGGATCTGGCCAGAGAATTTCATCAACATCACAGGCAATATCCTCATTGGCAAGACAACCGTCTTGAATGTCGAATCCGTCCTTGCACAGCTGCAGCGTCGACTTGGTCACAGGGGTCCTCCATGGCCTGAATGAGGGGTACCAGAGCCTGGGGCCGGAGATCGTAAACCCTCGCGTGAATACGGGCCCCCTTCCTCCTTGTCGTTCTCGACATTCAATCCTCAAATGTCACAGGGAGGGGTATCAAACGTGCTGATATGGTGCATACAATGAGCAGCTGATTACTGTAACTGTAGACAGATTTTCTTTTACCTGTTTCCTTGTCGAAATGTCCTTATGACAGATGCCACTGTATATCTGCTAAGATTTGGCTGAACTCTTAGTCCAGCCTCCCTCAGCGTCAATCCGTGGTTCACAACATGGTCCACTAGTCTTTTGCGCGACTTTCATTTGATAAATTTGGTCTTCTTTGAGCATATTCTCCGGCTTCAGGTCTTCCTCTCCCTCTCCCTCTTCCTCTACATCCAGCTCGGTCTCTACCTCTGGCTGGGCCTCTTCCTCTACCTCTTTCTCCTCCTCTGTGGATTCCCCCTCTCACTCTCAGTCCTCCTCTTCTGACTCCTTTCATTTTGGTTGAAGGCAGGTGAACTTACCTGCTGCATTTTATATAGTGCTTAAACCTGATTGGTGTGTCTACAATTAAGCAATCATGTGTTTGCGTACCTGGTGGCTGTGTTTAACCGATTGGTTCATGGGTGTGTTAATTTGAAAGCCTTTGCTTTGAAATTGCAAGGAAATAACATCATGATACATTTCTGTGTCAAATGCATACAAGTGTGTTTAGTGTTTCGCAAATCACTGTGTGTAATGTTTTGCAAAAAGTGTGAAGCTGACAATGTGCTTACAGTTGTGCAAATCTAGGCCAATGTTTTGCTCTTTGAGTGTAAGGTTTTGCTAATTGTGGGAAAGTTTTAATTTTAGTGTGTAAGCAATTGAAAAAAAACTGTAAGCAACTGGCTCTTTTCTCTGATAGCATCTACACTGCAGTTCTGATTTATTCATTTTTTTTCAAAATCCCCAAAATATTAGGATTATCCATTTATTTTGTCAATGTCACTCTGCTCATGGGTCAGCCAGAGATCAGCACCCTGGCATAAGAAGACTTAGACCTTTTTTTTGGATGTCACAGTAGGAAAAGCCAGGTGTAGATAATAAAATAAATGATGGCTGAATTCCATTTAGCTGCTTCCGTTTCAGGTCCTGATAGTGTTCCTGATAGGGCTAACTGTCACACTTTCATTACTTAGTGTGACACTTGAATATAACAAAGACATTGGTAACGTATCATGATCATCATCATCACCATTATAACCCTGCACACCAACAAATCTAAATCAACATCCTATAATAATATTCTTTTATCTTGCTTCACTGGTGCTCATGCAATTATGCATCATTATCATCATGTTCATCATCTTTATTCTCCTTTTTTCATCACCGTCCTCACCACCTGATCTTTAGTATCTTCATCTTCATTATCATCATCTCAGTAATCGCCATTACATCATCATTACCTCGCCATCTCGCTTTAAGCTTCATCATCATATATTTTTTTCTTGCATAACCTTTATCATCTTAATCTTCTGCCTTTTCAACATCATCCACAACCTAATTTCCTCATCGCCATCATCATCACAAATAAACAGGGCCATCAACTATCAACTCAGTGAGTAAATAAGGAACACTTTGTTGAAAATCAAAAAAGTTCCTATAAACAGATTAAACATAAGGAGATACAGTGCAGTGAAGCAAGAGAAGGCATTTATAGCTTAATGGTTTGCATTGCAGGCTTTTGTTCTAGGCCTATTAACACTTTACTATTACTATTCTGAAAAACAAACTTCTCTTTAAAGTCTGGTAATTCTCCCTGGTAATTATTAGAGCAGACTCATAAAAGAGTATGTATTAATGGGAAAGAGACCTAAAGAATGTGTTGAGGTAGGTGTCTGTCGCAAAGCCAGTCAGTGTGTTAGTTACCACTTTTCAACAGCAACTGCAGAGCCAAATGGGTTTTATTAGATCCAGGGCCAAGTCAAGATGTTTAGGACACATTGTTTGAAAGCCCTATTTGTTTACATAAAACTATAACCCAGCAGAGGAGTCATCTCAGTTGGCAATGAGATGTATAAAGAATCACCTACGTTTTGATTTACGGGAAATGGAAACGTATAAATATTTAGTAAGTACTGGCAGGACTGTTCTTGGCACTGCAGTGAAAACCAGACTTGATTCTGTCCTCATATAGAAAGGACTGCATACTGTAGGTTAGTATAATAGCAAAATCCAGTGATTTACATCCTAAAGATATCAGATATAATATGTACTTGTGATCCCCTCATTGTGGGTATAACCTTAGTATGAACATGAGCTTTGAGAAGTTCAACCAAATAATGTTTCCTCTCAGATTCTTTCATTTAAAGGACTTTTACAAGCCGTGTACAGTATGTGTGCACATGCACACCTGACCTCAGAGAACCTACGCAGTCCTTAAATCAGTAAGCATGAAAACAATTCTTACACACACACACACACACACACACACACACACACACACACACACACACACACACACACACACACATACACACACAGTAGTTGCCCATGATCTATATGACCGATATTTTCATATTTTCATAAAACACCCTGCTCAGGTTTCTGAATAAACCATTAGTGGAGTAAAGACCCTCCCCAACACATACTAAAACATCACAACAGAAGCATTCACCGTCTGTCCAAATCTGCTCGTTGATTAAAGCCAAATGTCTTCGAATTTCATGAAAAGAGAGAGACGAAGAGGGATAGAGAGAAAGAGAAACAGAGTGATAGAGACAGAAAGAAAGAAAAAAAGAACCAAAGAAAAAAAGAAAGAAAGAAAAAGAAACAGAAAGCAAAGTTCTGGCCTGTTTTCAGACCTCTTAATCAATGCCTGCTATCTTATTTTTTCAGTGATCTAGATCTAGATATTGAAGTGAAAACGGAAATAACTGTATTCGGTCTAATGATCAGGCTAAGTGCTTGAGCTCTTGGGAGGTTTAATGACTTGAGGAAGAGTTTATAATCTACACTTATACAGAAATTAATCTGAAGTTCTTCATCCATTCAAGATAGTTTGAATGTATCCATCAAACATTTATTTCTGCCATTGTGGGGGAGATCAAATTAGCAAAAATATTTATTTTAGCAGCTAAATTCATAAAGTTATGTGGAAAACAAACATTTTACAGACTTTTCTGGGATGGCTATTGAAACATTTCTTGGGGTTGCTGCACTGGAGGGACTTTGGACTCTTGACCTAAGTATTTCTAAAGTCCTACAACCCTGTTAACCAGTTTGTAATGAAGTTTGTGTGGAGTGATACGGTTGTACTGTCTAATCTTATTCACTAAGAATAAAATTAGGACATCTTTCCAATTGTGTTATGGCTTTTCATGTTCACAGAGAAGATTGAGTTTCATGATTCATGCTATTATACTGCTACGTGTAGCCTTCTGATGATGAGATCTTATGAAACGGTTTGACATCTGACTTCTAGGCCTTCCTCACAATGTACCACATAAACACAATTTCACAACTAAACCCAGCAGAATTAACCATCTATATGAACTACAAAACAGAGAAGCTGTTTCCAATTTCCAAATATGATCTCTATGTATTTAACATGTCACCAATCTAATCCAAACTGTGTCATCTACTGAATCCCAATCCATTTAAACAGTTTCTGCCGCAATTTGTACATGTTGTTATCATTCATGTCCAAGATTATTGAAGTGGTCAGAGATTATTCCCTGCAGCTGGTACTACTCACCGCTCATCTGTTAGTCGTCTGATCTCTGTCACATTCAAAGTCTTCAACAGAACTGTTTCTCAAGCTATGGTCCATGGACCCAAAGGTGGCTCATAGTGGATGCTCAGCACAGTCTGTGTATGTCAAGAGCAAAGGAAGGCAGGGGGTTTGTGAATGGAGCTACAGTGTCACTATGTGGCATATCACAGCAATTGCTAATTTAGTATGGTTTCATAAAGGACAATACTGTATAAACCAGTGGTTTCAGCGACTTTACTTTGCTCTAAGCGATGTCACACATTTTTTAGGCTACAACATTTTTTGTCACATATAGCAGACATCTCACTATCTGCGCGCTGCCTGTCCCCAGAACACACTGTAAAAAAAAACCGTCTCTGTAGACAGCCCAGGCTCCACAAACGACAACAAAAACAAACTGTGCCAACCTGCACCACGAAATATACACAAACAGTGTTCCAGTGTTCCTGCCAATAACCGACAATGGGGTGGGGGGGTTAGTGCGCGGAAGCACAGAAGGGAGGGAGAGGGGACGGTGTCACTCAACGGGATGAGGAGGAGGGAGGGGCGAGCTAGTCTCGTTTTGTTTGAAAATACTTTGAACGTCAACAAGAAGTAACATCACCCAACATCGCTTATAGCACCTTTAACCTGAGAAGAGTTAAATAGATCACATGCATCATTATGGAGGTAGCGAAAATGTGACTGTGGACAAAACAATATTGCAAATGACCACCATCATAATGCCTATATAGTTTTTCAAAAGCTAATCCTTAAAATAAGAACAGCAATCATGCAATGCCAAGTTTAAAGTCTTTAACTTAACGTAATGTTGGTGTGCTGAAGGAATTTCCCTGCAGATTTTGTTTTATTTTCTATCAGAGCACAGTACTAGACTTTTACAGAATATTTTATGGTGAGGATTTAAGGTAACATCCCAAAAGGAACTGATATTAAATTAATAAGAGGTTACTGATTACACAGAAATGCAGACTGTGTTCAATTACTCTTCTACAGGCAAGAATGCAGTTCAACAATACAATACAGTTCCTCTGTCTTGCTCCTGAAGTAAACTACTGGTTTTTTATTATTAAGGAATTTAACAGACTCAGTGTAATCTCCAAAACTCTCCCTCATGCATGTCTAACATGCTGCCCATCTGCTGAGTGGTTGTATTGCTGTAAAATGTAATGTACAAGGTGAGAGGAAAACTACTGACCTAACTGCTACAGCCTTAAGATAAAATAAAACTTTATTGTCCATTCACTAGGAAAGTTTCCTTGCATCACATGCTCCAACAATCGACAGACTAACATAAAAACAACATAAAAACATATGTAAGGTCATCCTCCAGCAGTCATCAAAAAGACATGATACAATATAAACATCTGACACGCCTGTCCCTCGTCACAAGCACATACATTATACATCCAAACATATATTATTTATGATTGTTATGAGCACAGTCCCTGTCTGAGTAAAAACAAATGTGGTGTAACCTTGGTGAAAATAATGTGTTTGTGTAAAGAGGTCAAGATAACACACTCTCAGACAGATACTGACTCCCGTCTGCCCTACTGTCTACTCACCCATTATGAATGACTGCATTTGTCTTTCTCCTTAGTGGGCTAATGTACAGTATTTGCATGCTGTGGTGGTGGTGGTGGTATCTTTTCCTACAGGACAAAGACTGTATATGTATCACAAGAATCATTCTCATGACTTGTGGTGGAAATCTGAACAAGATCTGAATAAAAGAGGATGCGAGACGAAACCTCTCTTTCATCTGGTTTATTTCATACGTGCATGTAGGGGAACAAGTCCTGCACAGATACACAGCAACCGCACAGGAGTTGAGCCCCTGAACAAGAGCAAGCAAAACCTTAAATACATTTACAAATGACTGGGCCTGTCATGTTTACAGATGATTTACAGATTGATTAATCCATTATCCTGTCTAAATCTCTTTACAATCCAACAGTTGTTCTACTATTATATACACATTTATATGGGATGGAAGCACTAAAAGTACCACACAGGAAGTAGGGGCCAGAACAAGGCTAAATTGAGTTCACTAATTCTAATACTGGCCAAAGGTTACTGTAGGGGAGGCCGGGGATAGTTGTAACATTTTTGACATTTCTGTCTGTATCTTGGAGCTCTTTGAAGCCAGTGTGTTCAAAATGTGATACAAACTAGTTACATGTGTCTGCTATTATATAGAGTAGCGGTTATCTCTGCAACCCAAACAGAAAATGCACGGTTTACTCTCAAACACAAGAAGGAAAATGTTACAATTTACCCCATGGTCTGGGTTAGTTGTACTATACCTTGGGGTGAAATGTAACATTAGCCGCTTTCCGACCAAGTAGTTACAGGAACGTAGTTATAGGAAAAGTCCACTTCTAAACAGATCTACTAACTACTCTCCCCCAAAACCGTTTTTCCCATTTGCATTCGCACTGACCAAGTGGCCATAGGGACTGTAGGAGGGGTAAGGGAGTGACGCAAGCATGGCAACGGTCTTTATAGCGTTAAAATCAGAAAACAAATACACCAAAAAAAGTATGACCTAAATACTAAATCTAATGTATATAGCATGTGTCATAATTTAAACAAGTCTCCCAAAGAGAAACGGGTTTTTATCTCTCTCCCCCGCCTCTGCCTGCTGCGCTGTTGACATGTGTGTGACTGTGTGTGTGTGTGTGTGTGTGTGTGTGTGTGTGTGTGTGTGTGTGTGTGTGTGTGTGTGTGTGTGTGAGACGGCCGGCCAGCGAGGTGGAGTTTAACTCCAAAAAGACAGTTAACCACAGGTTCCCGTTAATCTTATGATGGACATGTGTTGTGATATTTAAACAAACAAACTGTCAATGGCGAAATAAAAGCCTCTTATTTACGAGACCGGTCTGAGAGACCTCCAGCTTACAGCGGGGTCTCTGAGCATGACTGGCCGAACGACGAGCAGGCGGCCCGGGGCAGGTGCCTGCTGGCTGTCGCCTCACTTCATGGAGCTTCCCAACTCCGAAAACTTTGAAGCAAATTGTCAATTCGGCATCAATTTGCGCAAGACTGCCTATATTCGAAATCTAAACATTTCATTTCTCACCTAAAACGTTGTCAGAAGTGAAATTAGTGATGAATAAGATGGCGAAAATTGTTAAAATTGTCCCGTTGTTGGTCTGTCTGTAACGGAAACCCGACTCTCGTTGACCTAGGTTCATATGCTGAAAAGGGAACAGCGAAAAGACCCTGCCCTGAAGTAGGAGCTGAAAGAGTTACAGGAACTGCGGCCAGAGGGACTTAAAAATCCCCAAATTGATCCAGTCGGAACACGAGAAAAAAAGGGTTCTAGGAATTTTATGTTCTAGGAACTGCAAAAATCCCTCCAGTCGGAAAGCGGCTATTATGATATACACTGGGGTAAAATGTAACATCATGAAATTAGGATTATGACAAAAATTGATAGTGAAACTTTTATTCAACACTTAAATGACGGTCCAGCTTTCTTTTCCAAGACTGAAATTTAAAGAAAAAATATAAATACAACCAAAATTTAGTTTAGGTTACCAAGGTTCAAAATTTACTTTTTCATCCACCAGCAAAATGGCTATAGTGAATTCTACCAGCCACTCAATATATTACCATTGTTTTTCGGCTGGTGAGTGAAGCAAATCCACTGGCCACTTTTACCATATTTTACCAGCATTTGGCTAGTAGATTGTGCTATTTTGAACCCTGGTTTTTAACATTTTCTAACCCAGACTTTTACAACTAACCCAGACTGTTGTTGCCATGAACTAGCTTAATTTACAGCTAACAGCTAAAACATAAGCACTAACAACCTGCCTGAAAAATATCCACATAGACACCCAATAAACATGATTTAAGTTTGTTGAGGTTAGCTACAAAGCTGGCAATGCTATCACAAAAATAAAAGGTTAAAAAATACTTTCTTACCTAAAAATGTGTTTTTTCTTTCTAAAATGTGCAGTCTGTCACAGGGTGCTGCTTCTTCAAATGTGTAATACTAAACAGAGCATGTATATAGTGAATCAGGTGATTCAAAAAAAAATAATGTTATATTTACAGTCAGTTACAACCGTTAACAACTGACCCGTGTTACAACTACCACCGGTCTCCCCTAATACCATCATGAGACATAACAGAGCCGCGTTTATGTAGCCTATGGATAGTGTAGGATATATATTTTTTGTGAGCATAAAGTGAGAGGCTTTAGAGTTCATGAAGCTGACCTTGTGTCTCTGCTTCCTTGGGTTATGAGAGGCCATCTGTTTTTTTAGAAGTGATAAGATATTATAAAGGGAGTACGGGATATTGGCACCCAGGAAATGATTGGAAAGTGGAGAAAAGGCCTCTGACACTTGGCGAGGCTCTGTCGGTCCGTTAGGAGAGATAGACTCTGTCTTAATATGTAATATCTGATCCGTGTATACGTAGGTCTACTTGTATTCTGCAATATCATTCACTAAAGTTTGTTATATTTGAACAAATCCTGAGTTTTATTTACCAGTAAACGAACACTTAATATTTGAGGGTGTGAGGTGTAGTGATATAAGTGGAGTCAGATAGGTTATTTTGGCCTCTTTGGCCAGTCAAATTTATTCCTTCAATAGCAGCATTCATATATCGTTTTTTATGCATATTTGTCATTGGTTACAGAAAGTACAGGTCATAGTTCATCAGTTACATCGGCAGTCATTGTGTGTGTGTGTGTGTGTGTGTGTGTGTGTGTGTGTGTGTGTGTGTGTGTGTGTGTGTGTGTGTGTGTACAGTAATAAATAGTAGGCTACAAAATATAATACAAATATAATTAGGCTACAAATGGTACAGTGACAGTGAATGGTACCACGCGCAGATCTCCACCCCGGTCCAGTCTGCGGCGGTAATGTAGCAACCAGATGAAGAAATAGGCGTAGTAGAAGAAGAAAGAAGCGGAAGAGCGGCGGATGTTTTGATCTGTCGGCTTACAGTAAGTTCATTTACATTTACTTGGTTGTAAATTATAGATGTATTCCTACCAGGTGTGCTTTATTTCACCGAATCAATGTACGCGAACGATTCAAGATATCAAATAAGACAATTAGCTTGACCTGTAGCGGTTTTGTTGTTATTTTTCATCAGCAGCGTCATCTTAAAATAGCTAACGTTAACAGTAACATTTAACTTAGCTTTTGGTCGTGTGTCGTGTATCTAACAATCAGCTCAACACTTTGTATTTCACAGTGTTACCTTAGACATTAGTTTTATATTAGATGTATTAAATATAGTTATGTTTGTGTCATTACACAGTTCACCCTGTGTTAGCCCCAGTTTGTTACTCATGTAACGTTAGGCACGGTAAGGCAACTTTATATGACGTTAGCACATTGCATATGGAGACACTGGCACAAATGCTTCTTTTTTTGATGTGTGTGTATATATATATATATATATATACACATATATAGCCTTATTATATTATGACATTGTATTATGCCTCTGGGATTATTTATGTGTTGTAACGTTATGTATTGTGCTGTCATGTTATTGGACCATGAGTCCGTAATAAGGTCTTATCAGCAACAAGGCAATTCAAAGTGCTTTACATAAAACATTAAAGACCAATTAAAAGATGAATTAAAGAAAATAGAAAAAACAAGCTAAAATACAAAAATATATAAAATAGAAAAATAAAAGTTGCAGTGTAAGAAATTAACATTTACTTGATTTCCTAAAAGGCAGCATCAAATAGTAAAGTCTTCAGCCTTAATGTATAGGAACTGAGAGTTGCAGCGGATCTGCAGTTTTTTTTCTGTGGCGCATAAAAACTGAATAATATCAGAACTATCAGCGCTAAACTATGCAGTGCTTTTTGAGAGACAGGAAGCCAGTGTAAAGACCTCAGAACTGGAGTGATGTGATCCACTTTCTTGGTCTGAGTGATATACTCTCGAACAGCAGCGTTCTGAATCAGCTGTAGCTGTCTACTTGATAATTAAAAACAACTGGTCCGTATTTTTGAATTGACGATTACATTGACTTCTACCAGTTACATGAGAGGCACAAACTGGGACTAACCAGTTTGTGTGGCATATTATGGAAATAGATGCAGCCTTGTAGACAGGGCATTTAATCATTTAATATTAGGTGGTATTGCCAATATAATTTCAAATTAGTTTAATTCTGTATTAGTTAGACATATGGCACACTTTCCTGTTATATTGAGGTCGAGAGCCAAAGAAGGGGGGGTCTAGTTGAAGATTAAAATGGATGGATGTGTAAGGATGATGCATAGTCACTTAATACCTGCTTTCAAAATTACTTTTCATAGGAAAATGTCAAAAAAGTCAAAAAAGAGAAAGCGCAAGAAGTTGTCATCCTCAAGTGAAGAAGATGAGAAGGTAAGAAGGCATTCAACAGTGTTTACTATTGTTGCTATGGGTGGTTGATGTGGATAAAATACTGTATTTGGATACAGGTTATTTTATACCATGATATCAATATACAGTGGGGAGAACAAGTATTTGATACACTGCCAATTTTGCAGGTTTTCCCACTTACAAAGCATGTAGAAGTCTGTAATTTTTATCATAGGTACTCTTCAACTGTGAGTGACGGAATCTAAAACAAAAATCCAGAAAATCACATTGTATGATTTTTAAGTAATTAATTTAAATTTTATTGCATGACATAAGTATTTGATACATCAGAAAAGCAGAACTTAATATTTGGTACAGAAACCTTTGTTTGCAATTACAGAGATCATACGTCTCCTGTAGTTCTTGACCGGGTTTGCACACACTGCAGCAGGGATTTTGGCCCACTCTTCCATACAGACCTCTCCAGATCCTTCAGGTTTCGGGGCTGTCGCTGGGCAATACGGACTTTCAGCTCCCTCCAAAGATTTTCTATTGGGTTCAGGTCTGGAGACTGGCTAGGCCACTCCAGGACCTTGAGATGATTCTTACGGAGCCACTCCTTAGTTGCCCTGGCTGTGTGTTTTGGGTCGTTGTCATGCTGGAAGACCCAACCACGACCCATCTTCAATGCTCTTACTGAGGGAAGGAGGTTGTTGGCCAAGATCTCGCGATACATGGCCCCATCCATCCTCCCCTCAATACGGTGCAGTCGTCCTGTCCCCTTTGCAGAAAAGCATCCCCAAAGAATGATGTTTCCACCTCCATGCTTCACGGTTGGGATGGTGTTCTTGGGGTTGTACTCATCCTTCTTCTTCCTCCAAACACGGCGAGTGGAGTTTAGACCAAAAAGCTCTATTTTTGTCTCATCAGACCACATGACCTTTTCCCATTCATCCTCTGGATCATCCAGACGGTCATTGGCAAACTTCAGACGGGCCTGGACATGCGCTGGCTTGAGCAGGGGGACCTTGCGTGCGCTGCAGGATTTTAATTCATGACGGCGTAGTGTGTTTCTAATGGTTTTCTTTGAGACTGTGGTCCCAGCTCTCTTCAGGTCATTGACCAGGTCCTGCCGTGTAGTTCTGGGCTGATCCCTCACCTTCCTCATGATCATTGATGCCCCACGAGGTGAGATCTTGTATGGAGCCCCAGACCGAGGGAGATTGACCGTCATCTTGAACTTCTTCCATTTTCTAATAATTGCGCCAACAGTTGTTGCCTTCTCACCAAGCTGCTTGCCTATTGTCCTTTAGCCCATCCCAGCCTTGTGCAGGTCTACAATTTTATTCCTGATGTCCTTACACAGCTCTCTGGTCTTGGCCATTGTGGAGAGGTTGGAGTCTGTTTGATTGAGTGTGTGGACAGGTGTCTTTTATACAGGTTAACGAGTTCAAACAGGTGCAGTTAATACAGGTAATGAGTGGCGAACAGGAAGGCTTCTTAAAGAAAAACTAACAGGTCTGTGAGAGCCGGAATTCTTACTGGTTGGTAGGTGATCAAATATTTATGTCATGCAATAAAATGCAAATTAATTATTTAAAAATCATACAATGTGATTTTCTCTCTCACAGTTGAAGAGTACCTATGATAAAAAATTACAGACCTCTACATGCTTTGTAAGTAGGAAAACCTGCAAAATCGGCAGTGTATCAAATACTTGTTTTCCCCACTGTATAGGTGGTATAATGTCACATAAAGTCGGGGGAAAATCAGTTGAGAAAGTGTTCAGCAGAATATTGAATGAATCAACGTGTTTCAGCTCTAGTCTCACCGTACCGTACAGTATATATGCATTGTATATTGTCTAACAACCAACTGTAGGTGTTTCTGTCATCAAGGGTCTACTCTGTACTCACAATAAGCTGCTCCCAAGAGATTTAATGTTTTGTTTTTTGTTTTCAGGCATCCAAGAAACAAGATGTTACCAAGAAGTGCAAACATGGCAAGAGAAAGCAAGATGTAAAAAGTCAGGAGAGGTTAGATACAGTATACTTGACTTTAACAACAAATTAATATTTATATTATGTAGTTGAAAATCATTCAGGTAATTAATATGTTTGTTAATTATCACTGACTGATATTTCGTCTGTTCTTCTACATGTAGCTGTGCAGCAAAACCGGAAAATTGTGCTTTTTCTACCGTTAAAGATGTTTCCCAAAGCACCCGCCAGATCAAAAAGCCTGTCTACAGACTGGCAAAAACACAAGCAACAGACCAGAAACCTGTTAATAAGGAAGAAGAATGTACAAAATCAAAACGTGTCTTAGTGCCATTCCATTGGGGAAAATGCTCTAGTAAAACAAAAAATTATATTTCAGGGAACGAGAATACTGTCAGTGGGAGTAAGACTGTGAAAATGGGACACTTAAAATCCTCGAACAATGCATGTACAGTTCCTCAGAGGACAGACAAGACATCTAATGAAAGATCAGATAAAAAGTCTTCCCAAAGGAGCCCATCAAAAAGAAAAAAGCAGCTAACGAGTCCCAGTTTGGTTTCTGCTGAACAGAAAGAACAGAGGCAGGATGTCCTGGAGAGGGAGCGCAGAGCTGAGGAACCATCAAGGACTGGAAATGACAGCAACACCATCAAGACCAGGGAACCAGGCAAGACTTCCTCCGCTTTCAAGGACACTTCATGGCAAAAGAGAACCGAACTGTTCGAGAAGATGTGCCAAAGGCATAAAAAAAATAAAGCCAAAAGGAGCCTGTGTACAGAAGCCAAAACCTCCTCTTCCTCTACCACAAAGCATTCCTCCACTTCAGCCAAGCAGACTACCTCAGTGAGTAGCTCAAATGTGGTGAAGAATGTCACTTCAATCCCAGGGAATGCCACATCAGTGTCACATAAGACAGCTAAGTCAACATCTGCTCAGCAACAAAAATGCTCTATCGCATCATATCTGCCTCTTAATTTTAAGATACCAAAAAAGGTTCAACCAAGGCCAGTAGGTAGCACCGGTAGGGATAATGATGCTAGTTCTACAAACAGAAATCTCAAACATGGGACTGAGATTTCAGCCTCTGGGGCCTCAAGGAGCAACTCCAAGCAGGAAACTGTCCAACAAGCTCACAGCTGTTTGGATGTTACACCTAGTTGTTCATCTGAAGGACAAGATAAGAGGTCATCTTTGTCAGATCAACTCCCAGCTACGTCTCATACCGTCACTGAGCCGTGGTATGACCAGGTAATAAAAAGCATAATTCATTTAATGTGAACAAGTCAGTCTTTGTTTTACATTTATTGTTTATCTTGACAAAAATGATTCAAATAATAAAAAAATTCTAGCTAGTATGTTAAAATTACATCAGTATTTTGTTGTTGCAAAATGGCAGAGATTGTTTGTTTTTTTAAAATGTGTTTTTCTTTAGATGCAAGTGGTTGAAGAGCTACATCTTGCCCGTTCTGAGAAGAGATTGGAGGTGAATGTAATGCAAAGCTATGGAGAATTAACCTGTATGGACATAGACCTTCCAGAAGAGGGGGCTGCAGACACCTGTAAGTTTTATTGTTTTATTGGTAGATGCTTGACATCTGGTACACTCATAAGTGTAAAATGTAAACGCTTTTTGGAATGTAGTCTCAAATGACCAAATGCAGGCACTATATGTTAAGTTCAAAAGTGTATGCATTGTATTGGCCTTACATTTAGTATGATTTACCTGAAACATGATACGTAAGCAAAACAAAAACTTTTGCCTCAGAATGACACATGACGATATTTACAAAATAAGACCTGTCAAGTTACAATTTTAGATTCCTCACCGGCTTCTGGAATCAGGTTTCCGAATATAGATTAGTGTCTCCTCCTGTCCTTGAAAATCTTGTAATTATTTTAAGATTATAGAGTAACCCCACAGAAGATGCGAAAAAGATAATAGTGCCATGTAGGTAAAACATGAGGTCACATAAAAAGCTCAACAATTCTGACCCGTAACCTTCACAGGCACTAAACTTACGCTGAAATTGTTATGTGCAATTTTATTTATTTTATTCAGTTGTTAACTTTTGACAGTCAACAAACAATTCACTAAACATGAACTTTTTACAGGTAAACAACCTCCTCAGCAAGACCTAATCCTTGTTTTGGACACCAACATTCTCCTCAGTCACCTGGATTATGTGAAAAAGATCAGATCTCACGGCCTTGGAGGTGTTGACATTTATTTTAATACTTGATGTTTCTTGTAGAATGATTTTTAATGATTTTATATGTCATATATTGATATAACACATGCCATTATAAAAGGTATCCAGATAGTTTATTACTCCCAAGCTTGTTCATTTGTAAGCTAAATGCTAGAAGTTATTCAGCAGCAGTGGCTGAACTATCATTACACATCATCAAGAGATGTCCCCACCCTTTTAAACACACCATATGTTTGCATCTCTAATAGAAAGAAGCAATACATGTTTACCTGTCCTCAGCCCTCTTTGTTTAATTTTGTGTTTGCCCTTATTCCTTGCCCTTACATTTTCCGTATCATTTTAATTAATTGAGTTATATTTTAGGACTACTGAATGATGTCAAGTCCTGATACAATGATCATAGCACACTTTAGGAGCAGGAAGGTAATCTAAGTATGCAAAGAGGAGACCATGTTAACCAGCATCTGCTCATAAAGAAAGAATTTCATCACAAATTCAAAAAAGTGGAAAAGGACATTATCATTGGGACATTATCATTAAAAAAAAACATATCCAAAGAAAGTAGGATTTCCACATTTTTGGGATTTTCTTCTATTCATGATGAAATGCACTTAAGTTTTGAAATATGGAATCATCACTACTTTGCTTTCTCCCCACTTCATGCTCTCTTAGCCTTGGGATTCCCTATAGTCCTGATCCCCTGGGTGGTGCTTCAGGAGCTGGATTCCCTAAAAAGGGGGAAAGGCCTGTCAGGTTCTGTGGCCCACCTGGCAACTCCTGCCATCTCGTACATTTACAACTCTTTGAAGAATCGGGAACCTCACCTCTGGGGGCAGTCTATGCAGCAGGCCGCTGAGAGCAGCAGTGAGTGCTGATTTAAGGAAAATTTCAGTGCACTGAAAGTAGTGTTAATTTATTACAACCTAGTATGGAACCTAAAGGTTAAGAGTGGTTATTGTCTTCATACGCTGTCCATGAGCCCATATCAGATTTATATTTGGGACTGTTGGGTGTTATCTTAGACATAAACATGATGGCTGAGCAGGCTAATATACATAAATGTCACCCGTCGTTACAAAAGATCACACATCAAACATTACAGAAATTTGCAGGCAAAACAATAAGCACTTACGTGGAACATTTCTGCTTTTTCTATGGGTAAAAGCATCACAATATAATAATATATCTTTCATATCAACACTCAAGTCCTTGTGGGATTTTTGGCTGTAAACATTTTTTTTTGTTCTATTAGAGCCTGATCATTGACTTTGATGGGTTTGCATGATTTATTTTTTGCAATTAGAGCCAGTATTTTGAAAGTTTATTATTGAGCATGGTATAGTGTTTAAGTTGTGGGAGATCACATCATGTTATTCCTTCTATAGAGCTTTTCTACCTTTACAGTAAGCTATTACATAAACAGCAACAGAGCTGCCATGCATCCCTGCCCAACACTAATATAAACACTAGGTGGCACTAGCACTAAGCTTGTCCTCCACAATTCATCTTCATAGCATACATTGTGAGCATCTCAAGGGCAGCCATGCATAAGGTAACCCACTTCTTAGCTGTATGTAATATTGATCAGACATCAATATTTCAACAGTGGTATGAGAATATCTTCCAAAAGATCTGTGAAAAGGAGATTTAGCAGAGATAGTGTTTAAGTATTTCGGAGGATATAAGCATTTAGTGCATCTCCTAAAAATAGGCCTGAGATCTCCATCTTGTTTTCTTCATATTCCCCCTTGTCTTTAAAAGAAAAAAGACACCCTGTTGTTGTACAGTGTGGTAACACACTTACCATGAGCTATCAGTATCGTGAATTAAACATGTCTCTTTGTCCTTATACAGACTGTTTCTCTCTGTCACTCTTGTCTTCCTGTCCCTTACTCTTTCTCTTTGTCCCTCCTTGTCCCCAGATGGTCTGAATGCTGAGAATAATGATGATAGGGTGCTGCAGTGCTGCCTGCAATACCAGAGTCTCTACCCAGAGTGTGCTCACATTCTATGCACGTGAGTTCCCCCTCCCCCTATGGTATACTGCTGCTGCTGCAGAGTCTGTGTCCTCTGCAAATAATGCACATGCATGTGACACAGTGGGTCCAACCAGATAGTTCCAGTTGGAATAAAAGAAAGAGAAGGCCAGACAGAGTAATTAGGCAAGAATAGATGTGCTGAGCAGGGATTAGTTCAGGGATTTTTCGGCTTACATAGTGGGGTGGCCATTGTGTTGTTTCACCTACTTTTTCCTTTTAGCCTACTTCTCTGACTGCCATTATTTCCACACATGTAATTGATCATTTTGCTAAATTAAAGGAGAAGATAGTGGGCAGACATTCGATTAGTGTTGCACAGCAACAGGTCAGATCACTCTGGATTCGGTTTTACCCACCAAACCTCCAGGCTGCTGTAAAATAGATGTGTCTTAATGTTGTTTGTGTGATCACTGCCATATAGACTTGCCTGATTTAAAAAAACAACAACATGTTATTCCCTCTTTTCTCTCTAGTAATGATAAGAACCTATGCAGTAAGGCCCTCCTGAGTGGGGTGAAGGCCCTCAGCAAGAGTGATTTAGAGGCAGAGGTTGGAAGATCCAGACATGGCTTTCATCCTCTGCAAAACATTAAGACTCCCATGCTGCCTCACATCAGCCCTCCTGTCTCCTCACCAGTGCTGAGCAGGAGCTATACGCCAGTCCAGCCACACAGTCAAGAGAGAACAGGCGTTTCTGTAGAAGAGAAAGGTGAGTCAGGGATTAATGTGTGCTTCTTGCAAATGACCGGCCATATTCCATCATAGTGTTATAGTTAACAGCACATTCCATCCAATATGGGTGTGCAAAAAAATCCATTCATATTCAAATCGCAATTCAAGCTCTGCCGATTCAAAATTGATTCATATTCGAATCGCAATTCAAGCTCTGCCGATTCAAAATTGATTCATAGAATTCGAAAAATCAATTCATTTTTTAATTTTTTTTTATTGTATGTTTACTGCAATCACATGGGAAAAGAAACTACATTTACATACTGTGAATCGTTTTTGCCTGCCTGCCATGTCTTCCCAGCCCTTCCAATTTCCGTGTTTTCTTTGCCTCACTTCAGGTCCATCTGTGTTCAATTCAGGTGACGTGTTAGCAGTTTTAACAAACAAAAAAGGAAATATAATAGAGTTTTAATTAGTGTTAGAGTTAAAATAATTATGATATGCTCCTGCTCTCTCTCTCCTACTGCACATACATGCATATAATCATGTAATGTAAAGAATAACTGCAGTTTTGCATTATGTGTTAATTGTGTGTATCTACTAATATACAATATGTATGTATGTAACTGATCACAGATGACAAGCGGCTGACCAAAAGAGAGGATGAAGAGAAAACAAACTGGGACCGTGGCTTTGTTTCTAAACTAGAAGACTGCCTGCGAGAGGTGCTGTCTGATGTGTTAGAGGTGGAGATGAAGGCTGCTTACCAAGAGCTCTGGCTAGAGGTACAACTGTGTTTCACTTTATCTTTTAGACAATATTTTAAATACTGGTTTGCATTTTAAACTTAGAGAACTAATGTCTTGTATTTAGTGCTGCACATTGCAATTGCAATATCAGTCAAAAATAATCGCAATTACATATTTTCCTCGTATCGTGCAGCCCTACTGGTATTCATTAATTGATTAAAGGCAAGAATTTGGTTTAATCTTTGCATGAGTTTAATGACTCTTATAAGTCATCTTAGATCAGATTTATGGGTTTTTGTGTGGAAAATTGTAATCTCTTGTGTGCCATACAGGAGTCTAGATGCGCCAGATTGACTGACATTTTGAAAATTGCAATATGTTTTATTTTTCGTGTTGGCTTTTGATTGTTTTGTTTTTTTGTCAACAGATAGTTTACCTGAAACCACCATGGACTCTTCAAGATGTCCTGCATTGTTTAAAAAAGCACTGGATTGCTGTTTTTGGGCACATTGTCCCACGGAGGAAGCAGCAAACAGTTTTAAACCTCATCGACTTCTTCAACTCAGGTATGTAGGTGGATGAGGGGGAAGGGCTATGATGTATTTGAGGGATTTTCAACATGACGTCTTCTAATGAGCACATATTTTTAAAGTGATTTTTTTTCTTATGAACAAAAACATATTTATTTTATTATATTTTACCCCAGTTAAAGATTATTAAAGATCCAGTACAGTCTTAGGGTTTTTTTTGTGCCAGAAATAGATAAATAATGTCTACAAACAGATAATAAATAAATAATAATTAAATCAAGTCAGTTTAGAAAGAAGCTTTTATCTTTAGCTGTGCAGCCATAAGGTTTGATTTCTAATATGGCATACGTTGTGTGCAGTACATCAACTCAAAGTGTGTTAACCTCTGGCATTGTTTTTTTTGGCGTATTCTAATCTTCCTTCGGATGTGAATAATATATTTTGAAAACAACAACAAACTTGAGATACTACATGAGATACGAGAGCAAAAAATGTTACCTCTGTGGAAACGACCAAGCTGAGCTCCCAGAGGTGTATACATGCAAAGATATTCTTTGTTTCATTGTAACAGTTTTAAGACCGTAAGCCGAGCATTTTTTTTCTCCTTTTTATTCTTCTCCGGACAGCGGTGTTGAGATACTGAGTCATCTCCCAAATAAAACCCTTACTCCACTGGGGTATGATGTGGTCTGTACTGCACTAGAACCCTACAAAACTACATACAGAATCAGGTCATCTGCTAAAACAGGACACTCCAATGTGTGTCGGAAATATGCTGAGTTGTCCACTGCAGCATTTCTTACTCTGGATCTCATCACTGGATCCAATTAAATTACACTAAGTGTGTGTGTGTGTGTGTGTGTGTGTGTGTGTGTGTGTGTGTGTGTGTGTGTGTGTGTGTGTGTGTGTGTGTGTGTGTGTGTGTGTGTGTGCGCGCGCGCGCGCCTCTCTCATTCAATCTCTGTGTCCACCTGTCTGGGGGTGACTGCTACATCTCTTGCTCTGTGTATCCTTGGTACACTAACACGATTCGGGATTTCTTGGTACCACGCAGCCTGGCTCTGTGCCAGGACTGTGAGAGGAGGACGAGGAGGGGGAAGAAAGGAAGGAGGGATAAACTGAACAAGAACAAATCTAGGAGTGGAAAAGTACTGCGAGTGTGTTTGTTGTTAGCTGTAGCTACACTTGTGAGGACAGACCTTTTAGTTCAGGTAACTTCAGGCACATATTACTGCGTATTGATAACTGCTTAGGTTACAGTGAGGGTAAGGGTTACTGAAATGTATGTATCTGTTATTGTTAAGGTTACTTTAAGGTCCCACAGAATTAATGTGAAAGTCCATACAATGTCCTTTCAAGTATTCAGTATAGCAAAAACAGAGTTGGACATAAGACACATGCTCACAGTCTCTCAGCTGACTTGTTATTGGCCACAGTGTCTAGCCGCCTGACTCTTTTGTTCCTCTTACAGGGCTATACACACAACACATCCATCTTCTTTTTGCCTAGGTGTACCAAAAAACTGGCAACTGATTGTCTGTATATTTTGAAGTGCATCTATGTGCATCTACTGGCACTGACCCACATGATGGGTGATATCTATCTCTCATGTGTTTACCCAGGTGAAACTATGGACTGTAACGCTACCTCAGCGGCCCTCCAAGAAGCTAAGGAGCTTGTGAAAGCGTTTGGGAAAAGTTCAAGCCGTGTTCCCAGTGCCATCTCCATAATGGACAACATTTACAATAAGCTACAACCGCAGGTCAGCTAGGAGCAAATTAGACACCTCAAAGTATTCCACTTCCGGTCTGTTCAAATAGTTTCCTCCTTTTCTACGACTGCACTCTCTGAATTGTTTTTACATTGTGGTGGTTTGGAAGCACAGAATATTTTCATACCCTGTTTGTATCGTGTGATATGTTTATACCCAGATAGCAAGTGGGGAAAATCTATTCTCTTTTAGATTTGAAATAACAAATGATTAACAATGATAATAACCCAGACAGCAGGATGCATTTTCATACTATACACAGGTTTTTAATTGACACTATTGGATTTTATATCTTCATGTGTGTGTGTGTGTGTGTGTGTGTGTGTGTGTGTGTGTGTGTGTGTGTGTGTGTGTGTGTGTGTGTGTGTGTGTGTGTTTGTGTGTGTTTGTGTGTGTTTGTGTGTGTAGTGGGAATCTCCTGCCTGTGATGTTGTCATGAATGATGATGATGAAGACAAACAACCCACATCTGCTCAGGTTTCTCACCAGGAAGTATGGGCCCTGTTTGAGAACATCTGGTCTAATGTGTTCCAATTAAGGTGGGTGTAACATGGATTTGACTGATGCAGTACTGGGATGATTCTACTGCAGACATTTGAGAATGATATGTTACAGATTTGAAGAAAAAATGCCTTGATTTTTACCTGGACTTTATGTCGCCTTACATTCAAAGGTTGTTGTTTCCTGCTGCAAGAAGACACCATTATATAGAGTGTATGAGGTCTCTTGCAACACTTCTGCTAATAGAATGTGTAGTGGAAAGTAGAAAGAAAATTAGCAGGAACAAAACAATTTGGAGCTTGTTTATTTTTATATTATTGTGTTTTTTTTATTCCATTCCACTGACCCCTAAGGTCATTTGTTTCTGTCATGTTTCAGCTTAGAAGTGTTCAAAGCTCTGGGCTTTGACCCTCACACCATGCAGAGGGCTCAGTCAGCGGGAGGCCCTCCGCCACCACAGGACGCCTTGGTCTGTTTGCACAAACTGTCCTCCATGGTCTCACAGCTGCTCCAAGCCTTCAGCAGGTATCTCAACCAACTCATATCATTGCTGTCCACTAGACATTCTGCTTCTCTCCCTGTTAGCCACCATGTCCTCTATGTTAACTTTATATTACTCACTTTGTACAACTTGTATGTGAAAGGAGGTAGCCTGAACCCACAAAGATTTATCACTCGACTATGCAGTTCCCTTCAGCTCTACAGAATATTAAATAGAAAGTATATACTGGCCATTTAAATATATTAGGCTACCAAAAATAGTGACATATAACACACTGAAATAAATATGGCCCTGATACAGATCGTGCAGGCCTACTCAGGAGATGGTGGAGAACAAATGCAGAGCTAAAAGGACTGCCTTGTATACCAAAGTTAAACTTGATTGCTATAGCTGTATCCATATGCAAAATGTGTTACAGACCCCGTGTTAATCCTCTGTGGGTTTAAAGAGCCCGGGTCGGATGAGAATAAATTGAGGTCAAAAATGAGGTTTCTGAGCAGGAATTCTGTGGCACCTCTGAAAACCTCTCCTGCAACACCCTCCATAACTATTGTGGCGATCTCTTTTCATCGTACCAACTTCGTTAAACCCTCTGACTTAACCTTCCTCATGCCTTCACAGGTGTGTTTCACCTTTGTCTGGACAACCAGTCCCTCTAAGAAGCCCCTTTAAACTGTCCTTCACCTGTCGTTAACCAGCCTACGCCTTCCTGTGCCCTAATTATATGTATGAGTTGTATGCTCTCAGCTGTCAGGCCCTATTTGGCATGTAGTGTTAGTGTGTTAATCTGCTTAACCTTGTAGCTTTGCCTTATCACGTTTGCCATGACGCAACAGAAAGCACTACACTGTAAGCACTGCTTAATTTCTCACAATGCCTTCGAGAAGGAAATTGCTAACAGTTATGCCTGAGATGTCTTCACCTCCTGTAGGCTTTCCCATGGTATACTCAGGCATGCAGTGGCATCTCAAAATATTTGTACTTGCACAACATTCTTGCAGTCAACTTGTTTCCCGTTAGGTTAGTGATGATTAACATTGTTGTCATGGCAAGTACAAGAACACATTCCACAATTTAGAATTCTTTCAGCTCCATTAATATAATCCAACTACTTTAGAAAGATGGCTAGATAGGATATTACGATATTAGTTAGCTAATAATTTGGTCACTCAAGTCTTCACAATTTATCTGTCCTATTATTTTGCACTTTCTATTGCTCTCTTACACACACACACACACACACACACACACACACACACACACACACACACACACACACACACACACACACACACTCTTTGAGGGCAGGGAACAATGAATCCAAATGGCAAGATGTCTGTTGATCCCTCTGTTTCATCCAGGTGTAACTCTGACCTCTTGCTCTCTCGGCCTACAAAACCAGTATAAAAGACTTTTCCTTTGGTTGTGATGTACTCCTGAAAATAACCTTAAAAATGTGTGTGCCGATTAAATCAAATTGTGTTTTGTGTCTGCTGTGGATTATTTTGTTATCTCTCGGTCGGTTGTGCTCCCCTCTGAATGTGTAACATGTTGCTTCATGTAGGAAACATCTTGTAGAGCAGGACCTGTACAACCAGTAAAAGCAGTGATAAGAATTTGGACAATGTTTTTAACAACAAGACAAGTGTTTTTTTTGTTTTTTTATATCTGTGGTGATAGATGAAGAAAAGAAAAATGGTGCTCTTGCAGGGTTTTGTCAGCTCACTGGCTATAAAACAGACAAAATAGCCCTCTTAGATCATTATCCACTAAACTCCTAAGTATGTGTCCCAGGTGCACTTTATTACCACTTCCACCCACCAGGCCTTTATAACTCCAATGTTTATTGTGTTTGCCAGCCTTTGTCTGTCTTTGTGGGATGTTAATCAGTCTGAAGAGGAGCAGTGTCCTCCAAAAGTTGTTTGTAATGATAATACAATTTTTTTTTTTGCATGTGGAGCTGTAAGTGTGCACTCTATTGTTCTGACACTGATAATCCTAAAAACCTCAACAAGTTCTACCACAACTGCATCCTCTTTTAAAAGCAGATTTTGTTAGATCTTGCTTTTCTCTCAAGCTTGTAGTCACCGTGTGTGTGTGTGTGTGTGTGTGTGTGTGTGTGTGTGTGTGTGTGTGTGTGTGTGTGTGTGTGTGTGTGTGTGTGTGTGTGTGTGTGTGTGTGTCTTTGCTCAATTGTGTGGCTTTTGTAGATATATGTGAAAGTTGTACATGTTTGTGATGGATTTCCCCTTTGGTGTGAAGCACATTGAGTTTATTTTAAACTTCACTTCACTTAAATGTTCAGCTATTAGTTATAAATACCACACCCACCTCTCACCCAATGTCTGCTGGAATTCCCTTCTAAAGGATAAGCAAGTATAGCTAATGGAGGGATGGATGCTTACACATGCACTCAATATAAACATGGTGGTTGTGTTCGATACCTTTCTGCAATAACAGTGAATTCTTTCGAATTTTTTTAGCACACTTATATATGCTTATCTATACACATGCGTGTGTGTGTTGGGCTGCTCAAGTACCGTTGCCTAGGAGACAGCCAGACTAATTTCCACATGTTTGAGCGGAGCTATGACTCATTTCATACAGGCTATCTTTTTTTCGTCTCCCTCTCACTAATTTTTCTCATTCTGTGGACACTAGACATGGATAATTTAGGTCTCTGCTAAAATTACCATTTTCTATTCCTCAATCTTCCCTCCTCTACTTGCTTTCTTTTTGTCTGTTACTTTATTTTTTCCTAGGCCTTCAGGGTAGCCCTCTGTAATAAAGCTATTGACAGTGGTTTGCGTGTGTGGAGTTGGGTTAAGTGCATGGTGATGAATAGGTGGAGAAAACATTCAACTATCTGTGTATTCATTTTATCTGCTGCTGTGCCAAAATATTGTATATAAACTAAAAAGAGAATTATGTACACTGGAGGTAGGGGTAGCAGGACAGAATACATTGAAAACGTCTTATTGCATGTAGTTTAATTTACTCTTACAGTAGTGAAAACAAAGGATTGATTCACTTACACTGACCAAATGCTGCACTGAGGTAATAATTAAAATATCACACCTTTTCAGGCTTCACCTGGAAGAGAAGTCATCTCTAAAATGTGTGTTTTTCTTCATCCCAGTGTCTTGTCCTCAGCTCCTGGTTTAGAGGAAGTCCAGACACTGCTCGGCATCATCCACTCTAATAAGGTTGGTGCCATTTCACAGTTATTGCTATCAAATTAGATGGGTGCCTTTTTCAAATATGTCCTTTGTCATGTTGAACTCACCTTGACCTGTTCATTTTCAGCTCAGCTCATATGCCTTGTGTTTCAGATTGTTGATGTGGATGCCAGATTGACAGCAAAAGACCTTCTAGATTGTTTCTCACAACAAGACTACAGGTAGGACACACACACACACACACACACACACAAAAAAAATAATAATGATTATTATAAGTATTATAAGTATTGTTGATACAGAGCATACATTTAAATGGTTGCTGTTACACTATGACTTCTGTCTGTGGTAAATCAGATGGATTTGTTTTGACTCAACTCACACAGTTGCTACAGATTTTTGTTTTTAAGACGTTATATAGATTTCTCAATATATGCACTACTTATTCACTCCTAATTCCGCCGATATCAGCTTGACCAGATAGATAGTTAAATTGTCTCCCTCTTCTGATAGATTGAGGATTCGTATTTTGTTGTTTCATCTCATCTCATTCTGTTTCCTTGGGCATCTCACTCAACCTCCAAATATTGAAGTAGTTCTTCCACATAATTAATTTTCTTTTCTTGTGAATTGATGTGCACTACTTGCTTGTGCAAGTCGGAGAAGAGAGATTTCATTTTCTTGTCCAGTGATTCAACTTAAGTTTCAAAAGATTTCACTTTATGTTCAACTGACACCAGCATCAACATTCTTTTCTCAGCTTAAAATGCTTTACCTATGCATTACTGCCCTTTGCGTCTCCTTGTTCTTTTTTCTCTTCGTCTCTGGCCTTTGAGGAAATGGTTGATTTGATTGTCAGCGTTTCTATTCACTGACAAATGCGGCAGATTTCTCAAATCTTTTACAAATATAAACTTGTACTTGCTTCAAGCCTATCTTATCGCTTCCATATGTTTTAACATCCAGGACGAGCTTAGCGTACGTTTTTGTCACTTTCCTTTGGAGGTTAGGTGCATTAAAACTAGTGAAATAGATCCAGCGCCTTGATTTAACATGTAGCCACTGAGTTTGATGTATGTGTATAGCAACGACTTTCTTCTGACCAGAACGACAATGTTTGATTGCAAGTCAAACAAATTATCAAGTTGTGCTCTTTGTAGAAGCATGCCCGGGCAGGTACTGTATGTGTGTTCTTTATTCAGTGTCATTACCGTTAGTTTGTCATGGTTGCCCTCCTCACAGATATCCCCAGCAGAGCCCTGACAACAACGGTGGCCATGTCAACAGTTGCAAACAGTTGTGTGTGTGTGTTATTAACATATTTCTTTGAAAGAAAGCTTCATAGATCTTTGTACTTTTGTAATCTAATACGCACACCACATTCAATCAACTCATTTATATTTGACACATCGTACAAGGTACAATTCCAGTGAAATGTTATTACCCACTAGGCTGGCATATAATGGGACTGCTATGCAGTTACCTGGATCACAAATCACTTGTTTTGTTAGCTGTTGAAACACGCACACATGTTGTCTTTCTGGGTCAGGATTTATCTGTTGCATTGAAAAGAATGATGCTGGTTCTGTGCTAAGTTGACCTTTTCAAGTGGCAGTGAGAATTAGAAATACATGTTTGATCGGCTTTATTTGAACCATGGAGATTAAACAGTGCATGGACTGCTCCTGAATGGACTCCCATAAACTCTTTAAAGCAAGTGTTGACTTAGCAAGCGTAGCTGGGATCACAACTGAAGTGAGGTATGTGTCACTTCACCAGGCTATTGTCAATGCCATCGATCTCACACACCTTATTTCAACCTGTGGCTTATTTATGATTATTTTTAAGTTGAAAATTGTAAGTATCTTTTGGAAGGAGTTATCTTGTATCTCGGAAATTATCTGTAAGCACTACAACACACTTAAAGGTGCACTATGCGTTCCTGCATGGTTTGCGTATGCGTGATTTCATTCTCTCCTTGATCCGCTAGCTGCCTGCCCCCTGAATACACTGTGAAAAAGCCCGGTCTCGTGAGACAACACAGGGGGTGTAAACGTCAAACAAACACTAGGGGGACAGGATAGGCACCAAAATATAACAAAAACGTTCCAGCCAATCACCGACAAGATGGTTGGGGGAGGGGGTGGGGATTAGTGACAGTTAGTCAGTTAGTCATGACAGTTACGGAAACATGGGGGGAGGGGCGAGCTTGCTTTTGTTTTGTTTGAAATTTACTTGGAACGTCAACAGAAGTAATGTCATGCAGGAATGCATAGTGCACCTTTAAAATGATGCACAAAAACACTGATGGATTCAAGATCCATTATAATAAAGTTATTAGGGCCCGAGCACGAAAGTGCAAGGCCTCAACGGTGCCTTGCACTGAAAGTGCGAAGGAACCTATTGTTTTTGTAAGGATTATTATTCCGCGACGTCACTAGCATTTTTGAGGGGCTTAGCATGCTGGAAAACTCACAAAAATTTGCACACATGTCAGACCTGGCAAACACTACAAAGATTCGAAAAATTACACATATTCACCACTAGGTGGCGCTATAGCAGAAAAAACGTGTTTGACCCTATAACTCCCAAATCGTACATCGCACATTCAAAAACCATGTATCCTCGTATTCCCTGGATTCAACTGAATCTCCTGACCTCCTAGACCGTGCGACCGATCTGCACGAAATTTGGCAAGTAGCATCTCCAGACCGACCTGACAAAAAGTTATCAAAAGAATTTTTATAGGATAAAAATTGCACAAATTACGCACAAACACATTTGTGTAGCTAACTATAAAAACACCAACTTTGCCATAACTGGACCAAAATTAAGACTATCAACGCGAAACTTTAGATTCTTGTTTGCCATGACCCTCTGGAGGTCCTCCACACATTTTACGAACATTGGCCACTAGGGGGCACTACAAGTAGAAAAAGTTTATATCTCATGAACAGCTCATCAGATTTTTACAAAATGTGGAGGGTACCATCTAGGGCCAATCCTGAGGCCACTCCTAGATTAAGGTACTGTTTGGTCAAAGTGGGCGTGGCCTGTGGGACCCTAATTGGTTTTAGCCCTTGGGCACATTTTTGACGGCCTCAGTATATACGAAAACTCACAAAAATTGGCACCCACATAAACACCTGGGAGCTTTGCGAGACTGTTCAGCAATTTGGCACATATTGCTCTAATCATTGTGGACATATTTCCCATTTACCTTCATTAGCTCCGCCCAACCGGAAGGCGGCCATTCTTAATTTATGCATTTTTCATGTGTTTTACATTCTTTTGAACTCGTCCTAGGCCATGATTTCAATCTTCTTGAATCTTTGCAGGTACTATCTGTTGACCCTTATGACGAAAGGGTATCCAAATAATTTTGATAGTTGAAGAAATGCGCAAGTTATAACAACTTCCTGTCTAAACAGGAAGTTGCGTTATCTTGGCAACAATTACTCCGATTGCCCCGAAACTTGACAAAGTTGTTCCTCATGGCCAGTTTAGCATCTGTGCTAAACGTGGTGGCAATCGGCCATTAGATGGCGCCGTTTTAATTTTTTGAAATAATCAGCAAAATATCGATATATGGGAAACCTACTTTGTCTAACTCCTCCTGGCCCGTGAGTCCAATCTGCACAAAAACCTGGATATAGACTCGGTGGACCCTCGTGACTAAAAGTGATCAAAAGAATTTTGATAGCTAACACAATGCGCAAGTTATAGAGGACCAACTTCCTGTAGGTGGCTGTTGAAACCGGAACGGTTGTATCTTGGCAAAAGTTATTCCGATTTACATGAAACTTAGAATGTGTGGTCTACATGTGATATTGAGCCGCTCCCTATTGACCCTTTGCACGTGACGTCACGCTGCACTCACACGAATTATGAACGCTATGACGGACGGCGGAAGAGCTATGCTGCAGATGGATGACAAGCTAAACTCGTACATTTTCGTTTGTGTTTATGTTCTCACATTAACAATCTGATTTACTGCATGGATTAACGTGTGATAGATAATTAATGACTGCACTTCCCAGAGCTGGGATGTGTTCAGGCATCCATTAGCTAGGAAGTTGCATTGGCACACCCAGTGAATAACGGTATGTGGGTAGCCACGACCGACCATGTCCTCTAAAAACATGGGCTACGTGTTATATAAATCTTTACTTAAGTAAAGAATAGATGTTAATACAAAATAAACCCTAGATTGATGTCTTATATTTGCCATTATGAGGTACCTCCCCCCGCCGTTAGCGTAGCATCGCGTACCTGTAACCCAGCCAGCTACAAAGAACTGGTAAGCATCCAGACTTTTAAAAGCTTTGAGATCAGCACCAGTAATGGGGATACCCCGTTTACCACAAATGGTACAGATCGGTGGCAGACTCGGTGATTTAATGAGGTCCGTGAAAACGGAGGGAGAAAGAATTAAGGGTCGGTATCCAATCCTGCTATCTCCAACTTCTCCAAATACTGCTCTTTGTGAGCACCTACCAGATGCCCTACCTCGACCGATAACGGCACGACAACTTGTTGTTCAATAGAAGAAGCCATATAAAGCCATAAATACAGTTTATTTAGTGTTATGTATTTCAAACTGATTGAAACTATGAAACTTTCCCCTAGTCTACTACTGTTTAGCCTGTGCTTCCGCCGTTCGTCATGGCGCCGTCACGTGGTCGTGTGACGTGTTTGCAAAGGGGGAATACTCTAGCCACACCCATGTACACAGACCGCGCCCCCTTTCATAACTTGTGAACCGTTTAAGGTAAACTCTTGTGAGAGGTATCATTGAACTCAGCAAAGAGTTCCTTTTTAATTGGTGACGGTTTGCCCCGCCCCATATGCTTAAGCCATGCCCCCTTTAATAACTAATGACCCGTTTCTTGTACACTATTGTGTGAGGTATCGTTGAACTCAGCAGAGAGTTGACTTTTCATTGGTGACGATTTGCAATGTCTGAGTGCCGCACAAATGCACGGCCGCAAAGAGCGGCGTCCGCCAGTACCCACAACCTGCATTCAGCGGCCCATTCATTGCTGCTTGCAGCTTTAATTCTTATTCTTATTATTCTTATTATTCTTCTTCTTATTATTATATAACATAGACACATACCTCAGGAGGAAAATTGTGTCTTCTGATCAGAGAGACAGAAAATGCATCATGTATAGTCTTCCCAAAACAAGACCTGAGTGTCTTAAGAGGCCTTAGGCTGATCAGTCATATGTGCAGCATCTGACTTCTCAATATAGAATGTAACCGAGATACGATACGAGATAAGTAGTGTCAACAAAGCATATGATCTCCATCTGACTTGTTTTTCAGTTATTAGCAAACGTGATCTCAGTGAACAATCTTCCCAGAGTGAGTAGAGTCACAGTAATCAAAACCCGAATAAATGATTAAACAATGTTTCATGAAGGTTCACTTGCACGGGTATTTGTGTGCAGCTTGAGAAAAAGAGGAGCTGCCGTTTAGGACTACAAAGTGACCTCCAACCTTTCTCTCACTCGCTCATGTAACACAAGCTTTACTCTTACACCGTCTCCAAGATTATCTTGCCTGTCTCAAGACTAAATTATTAACACATACGAGCACACAGTTATCCTACTTATCCTGCTTATCCTTAGCTGCTTTTTTTCCTGCTTGTCACTCATAATATGACATATTTGCACACTGCTTTTGCTGTTAGAAACAATATACCGGTAATGGAAATGCTAATACAAATGTTTTAGTGCTGAAATTATTAGTTCAATTTTGGTTAGTCGATCAACAGAAAATTATTCGCCAACAATTTTAACAATCAGTTAATCGTTTAGCAAGAAAAAGCATAAAGCTAATGCTGATTCCAGCTTCTTGAATGTAAGGATTTGTTATGTTGTGTTCTGTGTTTTATTGACATAATGTAATATCTTTGGGTTTTGGAATCTTGGTTGCATGTCACACAGTTTCTTTTACATTTTATAGACTTAACAAATTGACAGATTGATTGATAATTAAATATATATATATATATATATATATATATATATATATATATATATATATATATATATATATATATTTATTATACCCTCAGTCCCCCCATGCATGAGCAACAGAATGCACACATACATACTGAGATGAACAGAATCAGTAACCCCGCCACTCCGGGTCCATCATGATATGCTTCCAATGCTAAATTGCTGCTGCAATTTGTTTTACTGCAGATTGAACACAGCAGCTTTCATGGAAACAAGCCAGACTTTTATGTATTCATTAAATCTCTATTTGTCTCTTATCTCTTAAAGCCGCTGCCTCATTTCATAACCCCATAAAATGAATATTGACTTCCACTAACAGCACAAGTGATTTTATAGCTCGTGGTCTCTTGAAAAAGATAATTCTGTATTTGGACTGTGGTTACTGTAGTATATTGATAATGCTTATTGTATAACCAACAAGTGCTGTCATCAGATAACTGAATGTTTTACTGCATTTTAAGGAGTTACTTACTTACTTGGAACAATGACCTGAAACCATGATGAGACCAAAGGTTTTCAGGTCACCACTGAGATATACCTTTAAGCTGAATGTGATTGTAAATATTTGATTTTGTACATTCACTGTGAAGTGATGTAGACCATTACTTAGTGACGCGTTATCTGTGGTGTTAAATATTTGATTTTGGTGCTCAGTGCGGTAGTATGATGTCATCTGTTATATAAAGCCTTAGGGAGGCCCTTTCCAGAAGCATGTTCGGTCACTGGCAGGCAGCTTTCAGTACAAGTAGACCTCGACAGCAGATAAGATTTTCGAAATGTCCGATTCTGTGTTGCTTATCATTCTTGATAACACAAGCCTGTTGGCTTCATGGCTGTGGCTCAGGAGGTACAGTGGGTCGCTGTAATCACAAAGTTGGCTGTTCAATCCCCAGTTCCTCCTGTCCACATGTCGAAGTCTCATTGAGCAAGACACAGGTGTGTGTGAATGGGTGAATGAGAGGTAAATTGTAAGTGTAAGTATAAAATAACTATAATATACTAAATATGTTGCAATTTAAAGAAAGGTACAAACGATGTATTTAAAAAAACAAAGTACAGATGTAAGGAAGAGGTTTTGTTCTACCTTATCTTAATAGCTAGATAAAGTAGGAAGTCAATTGGAGTAGTTTGACTGTGAATTAGTTGTGGTAAAGACGGGGTAGGACCTGATAAGCCTATGGCTTCTACCTATCCCTTTTCGAACAGGTCCAGTGATATGTTGTAATTTTATATATATTTTATATATATATATATATATATATATATATATATATATATATATATATATATTATATGTATATATATATATTCTTTAAATTGTTCGAAATAAAGATTTCATTCATTCATTAAAATTGTAAATGCAGTCCATTTACCATTTTTAATAAAAACAAATCAAAAAGTAACCAATATAGATATATTTATAAAACTACTAGAAACACCACTTCAAAATCTTATATTCTTAATCAGAGTCTGTGACTCTGAACTCTGTCATTAGAGACATTTGTCATGTATGTGCATGTTCCTTTGCCGTTTTTAGCTGTTAACTTGCTACTGCATTTGGAGAGTGTGAGCATACAGTAAGGAGAGCTTTAATGTGGTCTTATAAATGATTTGCAACCCAGTTGGGAAAGACACACAGTGCACTTGTGTAGTTGCTTTATGAACTTGATTTTAAGATTTGTAATTAATAATTTGTTTATTATTTATTTTATCTAGTCACACATTTGAATCTAGAGTTAATATTAGGGTTGGGTATTGTTTGGTTTGGATACCGGTGCTAAAGCGGTACATTTAAAACGGTACCGGTGCCTGAACAGTGCCTGAACCAATACTTTTTAAGAAAGTTAAAAAAAAGAAGGGTACTAAACAGTTGGCGACATTAAAGAATGGCTTGTTTATTGCTAAGGCCATATCGTCAAAATTAAATGTTTAATAATAATAATGTAATCACTATAACAATAACGTATTTCACTAGTAAATAGCTGTTGAATGACAAAAACAACCACCAGATGGGAAAAGGGCATTTAACAACAACTTTGAATGCACCACGAGAATGTAAATTACCAGTTTCATTGAACACACCGTCTGTGTTTTTCCAACAACAACAGCTGCAGATTGTTACATCCCGTTGTCGGAATCCTCTACAGTGAAATACAGACAAACTTTACACCGTTTAGCGTTATCTGTCAACATTTTAACCATGTTTAATCCAGCTACTAGCTAGTGGTAGGCTAACGTTAGCTGCTGTCGAGTGTAGTGTTAACTAGCTAGCGGTAGGCTAACGTTAGCTGCTGTCGAGTGTAGTGTTAACTAGCGCCACGTGCAGCGATGTTTCTGTTTCCTGTAACGTCTGTTTCAGAGCATCAGAGAGAAGCGCAGACATATCAGTGGCACCAGAATGAGGATGTGTTACGAGGAAGTACGGCAAAATAGTAGGCTGCTAGGCACGATGCAAAGCCGAGTGAAGTGAAAATAAATTAATAAATGGCGGCATGCGATTAATACGATAAAAAAAAATTAACGCATTATGCTCGGCCCTTAATCGCATCGCGATTAACGCGTTAATGCTGATAGCCCTACTTATATCATAATATTTACACATTCGTTTTAAATAACTCAGTCAAGCAGAATGACCAGGGGGAAACACTGTACTGCTGTTTTCATAAAACTAACCATCCTATAGGGAACAGCACATCATTTATTTATAGAAAGCCTAAAGCCTTTCATTAATTAATTTTCTGTTCTTTTGATTCAAAAGCTACACTGAAGAGAAACTGCTTTGTGTTTGATGAAAAAGATCATTCACTCTCAGTTGTTTCTCACCAAGTCAATATTTTTGTTTTTCAGCAATTAAATGATAAATGGATTATAGCCATGTTAGAAATAGAGCTTTTCTTTCATCCTCTATTCCATAATATTACTGAAGTATAATACTATTTCATCATTTACTAATTGGACTGTACCAAAAGACCTTGCAAGCCTTTGTAGGTCAAACATTTCCTAAGCAAACCCAGGGCCACCTTGTTATCATTAACTGGCTTTCCTTCGTAAGCCTTTCTGTGCGACTGACTTACACTCGTCAGGTCAATTTTTAGGCTTTTAAATCAACGTCAAACGGGAAAACTCTTAAAAATGCCTTAGCTAGTTAATATTATCAACGTGTGCAACAGGATTCATTCTTTACAGCATAATTGGTGTACAGTGAAAGAAGGGAAACACTGTTCATGTTAACAGCATCAAGCGAAAATCTCAAAGCATGTTCCTCTGATATTAAGAAGTAGATTGTGGAGACCAAGAGTTGGTCACCATGGAGATAATCCATGTGTCCATAGCAGCATAACGTGATTGGCTTGAGAAGAACAGCAATCAGTTATGTCATCCTAATGCATCATGTGGTTCTATATTCGATTTGGTGCAAATCGTTGCTGTCTCCTGAGGATATCCATTAATTATATCAAACACATACAAACTGTTATGTAACACACAGAAGCAGCACAGCTCTCCCTTTTGTGTGTGTGAACATTGTGGGTCTGGGTCAGTGACTCTGCACAATTCATGTGCGTCACTGACTTTGTGTGACTGCGTTAAGAGATCCTTCCTGCAAGAGCTCGATGCTCTTTGTCGTGACCACTGTGTCACACTAATGAATCCGTAGTTGTAGCCAAGTAAACACGGTGACAGGAAGCCTTTCACACAGTCCCTCTGTCCACGCAGCATGCTGGAATGTTAAACCAGATCATTTGTGACAGACCAACACAATCTGGGAGTAGCTTAAACCCGGCAAGAGTGAAGAGTCCGTAACACAACCTGCGATTTCCATGGGTTATAAAAACACAGCTGCACTTTCGGATGAAGAAGGGGGAGGTGGATGGATGGATGTAGGGTGAAAACAGGGGGCGTCAACAGCCGGCAAACACTGCTCTTTCTTTCCTCCTTCTCTCCGCCCTGCAGTTACATAATGTTCTGATGGAAACAAAGCAAAGAAGGACACAAACAAGCAACAAGCTCCCTCAGTGTCTCTGCTGCTAGGCAGCTGTTGCCAAGACTGACAGCCAATATGCGCATGTGTTTGTGCTCACGGGTGAAAACTGGTTATGTGTTTTGTCTGTGCATTTGTAACTACATGGATATATGCAGTGTCGTAACCAGAAAAATGTAAATGAACTGGAGGGAAGTGTGTGAAAAAAGCTGTCAGCGGGCTTCTGGAAGCAGCAGCCTAAAGAGAAGCTCTTTTGTCTGTTAGGAACATTCAGTGCTGAACATGATCAGCACATTGGAAGTTAACTCATCAAGATGTCTGTGTGGAGTCGTCCAGGTTCACACGAAGGGAGGTTGTACAATTCAAAACATTTAGCTGCTAGTAAGAATGGATAAAAATAAAAAAAAACACTGAACTAAAACCAGGGTATATAAATCCTAAAAACAGGCTGTGGCTTTTGCTAACACCCCAAATAGAGCCGCAGCAACCAAAGCAGGCACAACATTGCTCTGTACCTGAGAATTTGTGCTAAAAACAACAGTCCTGTGGCAAGCTTAGCTTACCTGAAAGGCTGTAAACCAGGGGTCAGTGTACTGCTCTGTACATTGGGGAAACCAAATAATCGTTCCATAAATGCATGACCACATAGAAGCGCAAACACATCACGTCAGGATTAAGGAGTAATGAGAAGTTTTCAGGACTATAATAATGCACAAATCCAGAGAATATTGATGGTATTAAATATCCATGACTAAATAAGCAACAACCAAAGTTAAAGCTTTGGGCAAAAAAAGCCTATTATTTATTAAGAGTTTAACACTTGATAACTCAGCTAAGCTGCCTTGTCAGGATTGTGTGGGTGACATGTGCAAACAACCAGATTTAGATTCAAAAATTGCTTAATCAGAATCAGTTTTATCAGAATCAGAATCAATTTTATTGGCCAAGTATCCTTACATACACAAGGAATTTGACTGCGGTAGGTGTTAACTCTCTATACATTCAACAAATAGACATGTAGTAGTAAACATTTAGTAGACAAATAGTAATATAGACACATACTGTACAATAGAGACAACAATATACATATAGGCACATATCAACATAATATACAAATATACAAATAAGACATAATATCAAGACAAGTACACATGGCGTGGGATGTAAAGTGCAAATTGCATATTGGAATGATAAGTATGTAATGTGTAGAGAAGTGGGTGAGTGGCCAAAGTGGGGATGACCCCACTTTATCCGCAGTTCAGTAGAGTTAATGCAGATTGGTGCATTACAGCCTTTTTCCTTCCACTTTAAATCGACCGCAGCAAAAGACACAACTACAGAGTTCCAACTTGTGCAGAAATGTTTTTGTTCATGTAGGACCCCGAGACGATTGAGGAAATAGTTTTTTTTGGGCCGTTGAGGCCGTTTGTCCATTGGTCAAGCTCACTGTTCTGTTTTTGCGTCTAATTTATCTCTTGACTTGTGTTCCCAGGGAGAAGCTGAGCGTTGGAGGGAACCAGTTAATGGGGCTGAAAGAGGCCCTGGATCGTTGTGTCAGGACCTCAGGTCAACAAATCCCCTTTACCACATCACTGCCCTGACTGGATCAGAATCAGGGAGTCTGCACATCAGCCAAACAGATGCGCTGAAAAGACGATATCCTTTACTTGAAGTAAAACACTTGAATTTGAAACGGTGTCTGCTCATACTGGGCCTCTGGTGACTGGAACTGTTTACCCTTTTTTAATTTCCATGTATGGATGTTCGCCGTCATTGTAAAGGGCATTACATTTGCTAAACACAGCTTGTATTTTCTGTATCTGACTGTTTTACATTATTAAGAGTTTAGAGTTCCTCCAATATTCATTCAGCTACATTACACCTGGTTGTCATATCTCCTGCCAAATCACAGTTGAGCAGTGATGAGGCATTTTATATATCATTTTGTATTTCAGTTTAGTAAGTCTAACATTTATGCACAGAACATATTGTATTATTTTGTTACCGGTAGTTAAATCACAGCGGTGGCTTTCATTATTATTATTATTTAAACATTTATATTTGCTTTTGAAACACAGTCTGTCACATAGTGTGCAAACAGAATTTTGAGATATTTATTTAGTGATCGTTTTAGACGATATGAATGTGTGGTGACGCAACAATGTCTGAAGTTTTAGGTTTACCCCTCGGGCCACTGTGACAACTGACAGACAACTTTCTTTTAATGACTAGAGTATATTTTAATGCCTGTTCACTATTTTTCATCCCCGACCCTATTTAGCAGTTGGTTCCCATTATTTATGATTGTTCAACTTCACCAAAAGCTTCAGTTCACTGGACTTAAAGAAATAGTACGTCATTTTTGGTAAATACGCTTATTCACTTTCTTGCTGAGAGTCCTTGTGCTACGCTAAGCTAACCATCTTCATATTTTTCATATTCGTTTTACCAAATTAAATAGTCACACAGCATGCTTAAATAGGGCTGGGTATCGTTAAAGAATGTTCGATACCGGTTCCTAAACAATACCAATTTTATAAAACAAAAAGAGGTTACAACATTACAAATTATGGCACTAACTTTTATTTTTTATTTTTCAGCGTAGAGTTTTTCCTGCATGCCTCTACGATGTGTAACATCAGACAGCCAATCACAAACATTATAGGTCTTGGTAGAAGCATGCTGCATGCTCACTGACTCAACGAGATTTACTCCTTAGGTATTGAAATTGGGTATTGAATGACAAGGCATCTTTCGATACTCAATACTTTGGAGGCAATTTGGTCGGTGCCTAAAAAGTATTGAATTTCGGCACCCAGCCCTATGCTTTAGACTTTACACAACTAACTGCAAATGTAGCTAAGAGCATAGAAACCAAAGCAATAACACCCGATAGAGAGTAAGGTTTGACATGCCTGGCTATCTTTTGAGCTTCTTCTTTTCGAAATCATGATTTTTGAAAGCCAACAGATTCTCAGTCTCACGGTCCCAGTTAGAAGCCGAAACCAAATGACTATTTTTTGAATTATTATTTTTTTTTTACTAAAGCTATTGGTGGGGTTGTCACGCATAATCATAAATGATAAAGAACAAAACTTTAATAGAGTCTAGTTGGAAAACCAGTGAGTGTTCAGATTTTGCTAGTTTTGGTTGATTTTTAAGTAGAAATGTAAATAATTTGAGAACACTAAATATATTTTATGTAAAAAGACTTGAATGTTTACAACAAGACATTAAATGTTTTGAAGCTTTGTCTTATGAGAGATTTCTTTTTCTTGATCTTTGAGTAGTTCAGTCAGGACCACTTTGTCAAAATAGATTAATTGATCTGCTATTTGTATTTGGCGGTATGGCTCTGTTCTGGGGCCTCCCCGCATTTCCACGTGCATACATGGAAAGCATGAGGCAGGAGAGCACACCTCCCTGCCCTTCCATGTGCATGTATGGAAAGCCTTAAGCGGGGAGAGCAGCAGTGCAGTTTAAATAGAGCGCGCTATTTGGAAAGCCAATCAAAAGAGGGAATCAGCTGAGGCATCAGCTGGTGTGCTGGTTTAGGAACTGTCGGCTATGAGCTGATAGCCGAGCTTGACTCCGTGACCTGCCAGAATATACGCTATGATTCATAAGTGATTTCCAAACGAATGTAGCTTCAGTAACAGTGACTTAACCTAATCTTGTATAACTGCTTTCTTTGTGGTATTTACTGCAGTTTTTAGGACAGGCTAATCTAGTATGTGTGCTGTGATTGAGTGTGAGTGCATGGGGTCACGTTGTTTGTGTGTGTGTGTGTGTGTGTGTGTGTGTGTGTGTGTGTGGTGACAAAGGGGATTAGTGCAGGTGACGCCAGCAGACTGGCTGAGATTACACCTCCTGCTGCTGTGACACACACAGCCAGGCCAAAGCATCAGACGTCATGCATGTGTAGGGAGAACAGGTCATGAGGGCCAATGACGATCTGAAGTCATTGAACTTCCTGTCTCATTAAGTCATTGCAGAGTTGGACACTACGCAGACGCGGCTGTTATTGAACATGTTCAGTTGTTATGGTAGACTCAAACCTTTGGCTTTTTGTTCCTGATGTGTCTCCTGCGTCATACATTTTCCCACGTAATCATTTATAATAAAAGTGTGCATTGAATTTTAAATGTCCTTTTACTTGATTTCTAAGTTTAAACCATTTTCCTGCCGGAGCAGTCTGTGCCAAAGGAACTACTTCAATTTAAAGCAAATTTAAAAGCTCACCTTGAGTCAAAGAGACCCTTTTTGTCTTCAGATACTGTGTAATCAAATGCTTGGCTAAAGTGAAACAGCTTTCATTCCAGATTGTTGATGTGACGGAAAAAAAAAATTCCACAGAGAAAAAGATATGTTTATACTCTATTTGCATGCTTAGTGTCCTTAATATTTTAACAATAGATTATGCCCTTGCCTTTTGTTTGTCTCAAAAACACTTTTTTGGTTTAGTCGGTCATCCAAAGAGGAAGCCAACAAAACTTGTTCCCAATTAACTGTGCAAGAAAGAAAAGGGGTTGGACATTAGCCTACATAGTTGTTTTGCCATGCAAATCTAAGAGTACCATCATCCATGTCCAAGTATTTAGTAGTCCCTGCTTCCTGTAGCACATGGCCCATCTGCTGCTTTTTTTGTTGTTGCTGCGACTGTCAGGTGTGTCAGCAGAGATTATCGGACTAACTTGTGAATGGGCACAGGGTAGGGATTTAATAAACTGTCAGCAGTCAGTGATGTCTGAGGTCGTGCAGATGCGGCTGGTCCCCTCTCAACACTCCCACAGCCCAGTGACTGGCGTCATCCCCTACTGCAGAGGTCTGTTAGCCAGCTTAGTATAATCTCTCCTAAAAGACACTTAGAGAGGAGCTTAGTGTGGTAGTCCCCGGGAAAATGGTGGCACTGTAGGCTTAAACAGAAGGGACCACAGTAATTTCTCGACAGTAATAGCAGAACATGGGGGGGAAGACGAGGTGGCAGTAAAGTCTAAATTTAGGGTGAGCAAATCAGCTGTTGGAAACTTAGTCCAGGCTTGAAGCACCTGGTTCAGCTGCTGATCTACGACAAACTGCTGTCACAGCCAGACATCTCTTTAATATTTACTTCTCCAAGTACCCTCCTTGGTTAAAACCAATCAGTCGTGGCAAAAGGTACAAATCTAAATATTAACAGTGTAAAACAAGTTATTACTTAATACATACATTTAAAAAAAAAAGAGACAAATCTGATTTAAATGATTTATTAATTAAGAAATGTTATAAATGTGATTCTCATTCCAACATTTCTTCCAGAAGAATCTGCCCATGCCTGACACTTTAAAAACACAAGAAAAAAAAAAAAAAAAGGATTTTCAGTAAACTGCATCTCTACATACATTAATTAGTTAAATTCACAATAACAAAAGTTTGGTTAGCAGAAGCATGGTTGTGCGTGTGGTGTGTGCACAAAAAGAAAATTACTAAAACTGGCACTGGTTAGATTCGTTGACTTGAAGCTGTCTGCTACTACTTTTTATTTTATCAGTAAATCAGCAGTGTATAAAAAATATAAAAAAGGCCATCATTTAAGATTCATAAAGCAATCCAGCTAGTTTAAATGACACTAAAAAAAAAAGCCATGAGGTGTTTCTCAAGTTTGAGTAAGGCTTCAAACCACTGACCTTTAAATGTGAGCAAAATTACGTTTCTGCAACAGAGAATTCTTAAATAAAACTTAACTTTCAAGTCAATTGTCACCACTCCATACTGCCACATTCCAAGTGACCAATAACCACCAGCTCATCTGAAAACCCTCAAAGTGACAAACCTTTCAACTCTAGAGAAGAAAAGCACTAAGTGTATTAAATGTTGGCATATGACAAAAAAATGAGGAAGAAATAAAATATATACAGCACGAAAAACATTGTATGCAATATGCAAAGGCTTCATGTTGCTCTGGGCAACCCATCCCACCCCCACTCCTCCTCCCCACCCTCCAAATATAAGCCAGCCTTCACTGAAGACCCCTCATCCCAACAACCCCTATCCCCACCCACACATATCCGCTCATACACACATACAGAACATCACGAAACACGATTACGTCACTAAGCCTGTTAGTTTGGAAAAAGGTGAAGCACTGTGAAACTCCCCAACTCCCTTCCTCCTCCTCCTTGTCTTCCCCCTCTTTAGTCAGAGAGGGGAGACAGGGCCTTGGTGCAGTCGTCCCACTCGTCTGTCTCGAGGTTGTACACCTCCATCGTGTTGAGGAACTCGTTTCCATCGAAGCCGCCCACAGCGTAGATGGTTTCTCCCAGCATGGCCACGCCCGCATTGCTGCGGGAAGATGTCATGCTACCCAGCATCCTCCACTCATTGCGGGCGGGGTCGTACACCTCCACACAGCGAAGCGCGTGGGAGCCATCGAAGCCGCCAACAACAAACAGTTTGCCTGGACAGAGTGAGAGACATCATCAGCATGATGACCAAAAAAAAAAAAAAAAAACAGAATCACTGAAATTCCTAACAGTTTGCTTCTTGTCAACACACACCAACACCCACACCCACACAGTTGTGGGCTTACCTGCATGGACAGCAACGGCGGCCCCTCTGCGAGCCACATTCATGGGGGCTATCAGGGTCCAGGTGTTGTTCTCAGGGTTGTAGCGTTCCACAGTGTTCAGGCAGTTCCACGACTCCGCCCCTCCAATCACGTACATGAAGCCATCCAACTCACACACTGCTGCCTGGTGCCTCCCTGAAATAAAAAATGTGCTTGATGAATACAACTCTCCTAGTTTCCCCTCAGGGTGCAAAGATCACAAGAGCTGTTCTCTGAGGAATAGTTATCCTACTTTTGGTCTCGTTCTTAAACATAACGGATTCTTTGCTCCAACAATCCAATTTCCCAGAGGGAATAATTAAAGCTTTTTTATAAAAAAAAAAGAAAGAAAAGACATTCGTTAGCTCGCTGAAACTGATATTATTCAGCTTTATGCTTGGGGTTAGACCATGTTATAACTGTAAAAGGGAAGGTTCTGAGTGTATGTGGGACACATACTGATGTTAAGGGAGGCACAGTTGGACCAGGTCTTGGTCACAGGGTCAAAAGCGTCACAGTTCTTCAGGCCCTTCTGCCCACAGGGGTCCGACCCTCCCACAACAAAGAGTTTGTTGTTCAATGAGCAGACACCTTTAAACAAAGAGGACAGAAATGAGCTACTGTAAAAAGGCAAAATAGCTACTTTATTTAAGTGTATTCCTGGATAAAAACATCATTAAAGTGCTCATATTATGCTAGTTTTCAGGTTCATAATTGTATTTAGAAGTTGTACCAGAATAGGTTTACACGGTTTAATTTTCAAAAAACACTATCATTTTGTTGTACTGCACATTTCTGCGGCTCCTCTTTTCACCCTGTGTGTTGAGTGAGGCATTGCACTTCTGTTACATCTTTCTTCAGAGTCATAAGCCAAAAAGCACAATGTGAGCACTTTAAATTCAATAATCAGTTTATTAATCCTTGCAGGAGGGACTGACCTGCATTGCAGCGGTTTGTCCTCAGCTCTGGCACTTGAGCCCACTCGTCAGCATGTGGATCGTACGTCTCCCCGCAGCTCAGCTCGTCAGAATGTCCATTTGAACCGCCAATCACGTACAGCTGACCCTGTAAGGTGGAAATGGACAAATCATTAGACGACGATACATCAACCTGACACCTAAACGCTAATTTAGATTTTGGTTGCCTTATATACTTTGAACTACAAGAACCGACTGACATTAAGTTAACAAGACTTTAGAAACCCAATTATTTGGACAGGTAATAGGGAAACACCCAAGTATTTGCACAAGATTATTGAAACCTGGATAGGTGCAGTCCTAGGCCAATATCCAACCTGTCATTTCATTGTAGAGTCAAAGAAATCTGATAAAGATGAACAGTAAACTGTACCATGAGCACAGCCATCTGAAATCGAGCCCTTGGAGTCCGCATGGGAGCGATGAAGGTCCAGCGGTCCTCTTTGGGGTCATAACACTCCACAGTCCTCAGACACTCTTCTCTGTTGTAGCCTCCTGCAGAAACATAAAGGTTACAGTGGAGCTCTGTGGTTTTTCCCCTTCTTTTACACAACCCCCATTTTAAACATTAAGTATTTAAGACACTAATGTCGAGATAAGTTTGGCGTAGACATTGACGGTACTCAGCGCTCGAAGGTAAGGATTGTCTCTTAAGCCAAGAGAGAAGCACGTAGCTTCCTGTGTATCCCAACCTCCAATTATATACACATGATATAATAGTCTATTCCAACGTTATAACCCTGTTTACTGCTAACCTGCTGCGATGAGTTTTCCGTTAAGGGCTGCGGTGCCCAGGCCAGAGCGAGCGTAATGCATGGGTGAGAGCGGCTGCTCCTCCAGCTCCTCGGGCTGGGCCTCGAAGCTGAGGCTCTTCATCAGGCAGGGGGTGGCAGAGGGAGAGGTCTGAGGGCTGCTGCGACCGTGCAAGAAGATCACACACAACACACCGTCCAGCACAGCCAGACACAGGTAGGTGTTGTCTAGAGGTAAGATTGGAGGTTGTTAGAGGCATTTGAGTTGAGGATAATAATAAAAAAGTTTTGCGATTAAGCTCAGAATTCAGATGCCATGTCCTTTCAAGTAAAGTGGGTTAGTTTTGAAGTCTTGAATCTGCCAGACTTCTGACTTAAATCTCACACTTATTGTGCAGCATATGAAACATGTGCACTAAATATATTGTAATAGAACTAGTTCTGATTGTACTGTGACAAATCACATGTAGTTAATGCATACACTTACTTGTGGTCTTCTCAGAGGCAATGTACTTCCACTCTCTCCTGCCGGTCTGTTTCTGGGCATTTGCTGCTTGGTTGGAGGGCGACAGGCTTCCTGAGGAGCTGCAGCTCATCTGTCTCTGGGTGCTCTCACGTACGGGTTTCTTCTGCAAGAGCACAGTGCAGCTACAGAAGCCAAGCTTGCACCACAGGCCCACCAGTGGCCACAACACCAGCTAAATCATACCCCAAACTACGCTTTGATCCAGCTGATGTAGACGTTTGTATTGAGCAAGTATTGAAATCTCACGCCATCTGAAGCCAACAGCACTGCAAACTACAGTCTCAGACCACACTACTACAGTCAGATCTAACAGCACGCAGTTGAGTCACAACTCAAAATAGAGGGTAAAAAGCTGAGACAGCCATTACTGCCGCATTCAACTGATTGAGATTAGCTTCAAAAATCCAAGTGCGGTTTTAATGTATGCTCAACAGCATAGGCAAGCAACATAGCTCACGTCTTGCTAGTCTATTGACATTGGTCTTTACATTGTGGCTAAACTGTGGTATTAAATGAGCCATATGTACTTCTTGCCAGGCACAGGCTGTTTAGTATGTTTTGCATGGCCAGGCACAAGTTTTCAGCAAGTACAATAAAGCTACACACTGCCAAGCAAAATGTGGTAGAGACTTGTGAAGCCAGGCACAAGCTGTTGAGTACCTGCACAAACTGAAGGTGGTCCTCCTCGCCACCAAACATCTCACTGTGCCCATCAATCACCAGCCCTCCATCCACCAGCTTATGGTCAGGTGAGTAGTACAGCGTTTGCACCTGAAAGACAAACAGGAACAACACACCCATGTGGCTGTCTCCATGGCAACACACTGAGAACCCCAGCATAAGGGGAGAGGAGGGAGGGAGGAGGAAGAAGAGGGCAGTGCTGTGAAGAGGAAGGGGGGGGGGGGGGGGAACGAAAGCATGGATCTTCAGTCACTTGGATGGAAAGCTTCCTTTAAAAAAAGACACACACGCTGCTGCCACTGCAAAGAGTGGTTTAAGTGTTTGAGCTCAAGAAGGTATCGAACAGTGGCTCTCCTTAATTTGCATCTAAAAAAAATAAAATAAAAAAAACAACAAGAGGGAGCCGGTGAAGAATGAGAGGCTGCATCTGGAAAGTTCTTCTGTGAAGAATGAAGAGAAGGAGGAGGAGGGGTTGCATGTGACCCTTTTTCCACCTCTGCTGCTTGGAAACCGGTCCTTTAGCTAAACAAGTTGGTCTTTGTGATGGCAGCCACAATGGGCAGTCAAATCCAGATGACTAAAGACAGTAGCGCTGTTGTAACAACTATCAAGCTAAGATAATCTTAACCATCACCCATTAATAGATTAAATCCAAGAAATCAAAGCCACATGTTCTGTGTATCTTATGTGTTGAAGTCACTCAGTTGCCCATCTGAAGGGAAGATTTTAGAAAAGAAATGCAAAAAGGCTCCTATAAATTTTTATAAAAAGTTGCTGAAAATTATAATTTTACCTGGATGGTTAACCATTAATTTATAGACCAGTGGAATACAATATTTGTACTGAGCAAATCACTATGCTTATGTGCAGTGCTGTTTTCTGTCCAATGCCCAATTTGAGTGGTTATTGAATGGCCAGTGGAAGTATGCCTGTATGAGACTATATTGTTGTTATGTGCAGTAAAGGGCATTCAATTAGATGTATGTATTGCTTAAGGTTTGCGAGGAATGTATTCTGGTAAATGCAAAAATGGGGTGCATCTGTATATGTGGCATGGACAGATGGGAGCACAGTGTTGCTTGGCTGCAAAGAGAGGCTGCTGAGAGGCAGTAGTGCTCCTCTCCTCCCTTTTCTCTGACTCATTACCCTGGTGGCTCAGTCCCGGCTCTTCAGTCTGGTCTCCTGCTGCTGCTAATAAACCTACAGGAGAGATAAATCAACGGGGAGGAGTGTCTGTTAGTGCTGGAACAAAAAACATGCACCTGTTCAGATAGTAAAGTGGCAGTGAGACAGTAGAATCAAGGGTCACACCTTTGAGAACCTGTGTTTTTGTGTTTCAGAGGAGAAGAGCACTGTAATACTCAGATGGGGTTGAATGTAAACCAACCACATACCCAAAGAGAACAGTGGAAACAAACAAGAGCAAACAGCAGCTCTTTTTGGCTCACCTCTAATTTGTAGTATGGTTCAGGGGTACAGAGTTTCTTACTGCAAAAACCTCAACAAACCAGAGGGAAAAAAAAAGAACAATCCTGACATAGCAGCATGACAATGTCATGCTATTTCTACTTCAACCCGCCTAATGACTTCTTAATGTCAAAAACAGGAGTCAGAGGGAAAGGAAGGGGCAGGGTGGGAATGAAAATCAGTCTGAGAGTTTAGACTGCACGCCCTGGTACTGACCTCCTCCATCAGTCGTTCCAGTTGGTCTCCATTCTCCCAAAGGCTACGCTGCACCCAGTTGAGCACCTTCGAATAGAGCTTGCCATTGCTGGGCAGGGTCAGGTTGTCTTCTAGCATTACTTCTAACTGTAAACACACAAAGGAGACGAAACAGGAGTTAGGTTTACACACAGTAGGAATAAAGTGACTGCTTTACTGAAGAAATAAATTCCATGATCCTTATCGTTCACTGGAAAACATGATCTTACTGGCTGATTATTATTTACCTTTGAATTAGGTACATGTGATTCCTTACCTGTATATTCCCTTAATTTTGCCATGGTGGCAGGATTCACCTTTTGTAATACTATTAAGTTGCTTGGGAAACATTCACACCACTAATTAAACCAGTAAGCTCGTGGTGCAAAATATGTATACATGTTTGGATTAATCATGGATTCATCAGGAAATGTGTTTGAAAAAATAGAAATGTTGAAGTTGCTGAAGGTTGCTTTTCTAAATTCATGTCTTGTCTCAAATAATTTGTTGTTACAGGTGATTTAAAATAGGACAACAGCAATTAGCTAATGGACCAAATAGCTGCCAGCCAACAATATTTTTTTCGCAATGCTCAGTACAGGTCAAGTTTGTGGTTCACTTCAGGAGAATTTAACAGATTGTTCTAACCGATTTAAAAGCCTCAAGGTATTAATGTTGCAATGACAGAACTAGCAAATCTTCACATTTGAGAAGCTGTAATTAACAAAAGTTTGGTATTTAATAGATAAAGTATTTCAATGTCACTGTTCATTTATTGTATGACCAACCAACTTGTCATTTTAGCACTAGGCCTACTCCCAGATAATGTACAATCCTAAATCAGGGTGAAGCACAATGAAGGCCAAACAGCATGCACCAACCCAACAACTTCATTCAATTTATCTGACTTGCACAACCTCAACTAGTTAATCTCGTAGAGTACCTAGTGCAGTCCCCATGGTGAATAAAAACATATACAATGTACCCTCCTCTACTAGGCCTTACTATTGCATATGTTTAAAAGTCACCTGCTCTAAATACATTCTCGGCAGGCTTTAGCAGTAGGGAAATCTATTAAGATGCACACGTACGTACTAAGTATTGTTAATCTCATGTCAAAGTCAGAAAGTTAAAAATGCAAAAGGTTAATCCAGCGTGTGTCCTTCAATTTAAGACCACCAACGCTGGTTAGTTTTAGTGCAGGAGTCAAGGGGGACTAGAATAGACAACTCTCAACCTGTGTTGCCTTGTAGCTTCATGATCAGAGAATGGCACCCACTCTTTCAAATCATCTATAACTTACTAGTCCCACTTTAACTGACTATAAAATACTTAAAAACATTATGGCATGTGTGCAAATTGAAGCTAGTACCTTGAGGCGGGGAAGTTTGAGGAAGTCCTCCTGTTCAGACACTTCCAGTAGATGGTCCTGGATGAAGGCATCCACCTTGGCCAAAACTCTGACATCTCCCATAGAGCTGGCAAAGTTCCGAAAAGAGATGGCGCTCTGGGAATCCATTTTAGACAGCAGGTAGTCGCCACAAATCTAAGAAGTGAGTGGGATGTGTTAAAGTTATTTGTAACCTGCAAAAATCACGTGACCAAAATTGTAGCATTGGGGTTATTTCTCCAATGCTACAATGTGATTAAAAACATACCTGTTTGACTCGCTCCATCTTGAACTTTTTGGCTGCTGAGTAAACTTCCTTGACCAGTTCCTTGTCTGCCTTTAGCCTGCAACACACAGAAGAACAAGAAGGTTGTCAATTGCTAAGATCAGAGATGAGATAAGATAAGAGGTAAAAGGTCAAAGTGCTACTAACTGGGCAGTATAGGCGTAATTGAGCAAGATCTCCACAGCCTCTGGGTCCAAGTCCTCAAAAGTGACATGCGAGACTCCGTGAGTCTCAATGTCACTATTAAAGATTTCAAACAGGTATGGACTGCAGCAAGCCAGAACAGCACGGTGAGCCATCAGCTCATGACCACACACCTGGACAAATGAAGACAGAAGACAAGCAATTAGGAAATTTGTTAAAAGGGAAACTACTACCAAACATGATATTAGTGTTTTAGCATCAAGTGAACTAAAGAAATAAACACAATATTGATTGACAGAATATAATGAAAGCAACATGATCAATAGCTAAAAATCAAATCCATTTACACACACACACACACACACACTTGAAGGCTCATTACCACGACTGATAATTGTAGTGGTTTTGAAACTGTGACTTTTTTGTACAAGTGTGTGTTTTCATTAACCATACCTGCAGTCTGACATCACAGAACTGACCACTCTTTCTCAGAGCGTTCATTTTGGCCACGGTGGAATCCAGGAAACTCTCATCCTCAAAGATCAAATAGCCGTTTGGAATCATCTTGGTGTATTTTGATATTATGCCTGCAGAGGAAAGGTAAGGTAACAAAAATTAATGTTTGCCAAGTAAAGCAATAATACCCAGCATGCTTGTCTTTTTCCCCCTCTTACATGCTTTCAGCCACGTAACATTGTTATAGCTGTCTTTATTAATTGATGACCAGAAAGAGGATTAGGTGCCTGTAATGTGCATTGTGTATTATAATATGTCCTATGCATTAGTCATTGCCTTACCTAATAGAGAATAATGCAAATTCAGGGAAGCAACACTGCTGAGAGTAGAACCGAAAGTAGGTAATAGGCAAAGCAGACTGAGATCACAGTGGAACTCAAGTTTTCTTCACCCAAGAAGAGGAATGGGAAGTTGTTAGAAGAAATGCCAGTTGACTAAATGGCCGTGAGCAGAAGGGAGAAGGGGAGCAGCCGCACGGACAAACTATCAGGCTTGAAGCGACTGTAATCAAGTCCTCGGGATCCCGTTGGCTATAGAGTTGTACGTATTCTGTGTTGGTCATACATTATAACCTAGAAGAAAAGGAGAAAAAAGGGTTTGTTATTTCTTTTAAGTGGAAAGAGGGCCTATTCTTGGCACCCATTCGATGCTAGCAAGAGTCAGTCCCACATGGTAAATCAAGGCAAACTTGCGCACAGGAAGGCAGTTGAGAACACTGCCCTCCACCCCCTCTTCCAGCATCCTTTTCACAAGCCATTTTCCAAAAACATGCAGGAGTACACTGTTTCCATTTTACCCACATGCCTACAAAATTCAAGAATAGATGCTCTGATTCAGGTTATCCTCATCGAATTCAGAAAGAAAACTGGAATTAAGCATTTGATCCCAATATGCTGTAAACCAAAAGGCGTACAGCGTTGGTAGCTAAGCCCATGTCTTTGGTACTCCTCCCTTACAACACCCTCCATTTACCGCTTTAAATCTCCGCACCTGCTGATGTGTCTCACCAGGCCGAGCAAAACCATTTAATCCGTTTCATGCCTTGAGCTCTGTCTCCACTCTCTGAAGCAAGGCCACTCCAACTCTCTTATGTGACAAGCCCCTTTGACTGGCTCCTCCCTATAGGAACCCTTTCATTCAAGCAATGGCCTATAAGGAAAATGCAGGAGGGAACAACTTGTGACAAGAGTTTCCACAGCCAGTCAATTGTGGAGATACAGTGATGGTCGGTTATATGTTGCTATAAATTGTGGTTGGCCATCATAGCTCTCCATATACCACAGGCCCCACCCACCCACACATCACAGCTATTAGAGATCATCCCATCTCTCTCCATCTTAAGAATGTATTCTGCTATTGAAGAGTTTAGATTTCACTAGCCGTAAAGCCTCTGGCAGCCCATACTGAGCCAAACAAAAACACAGAGCTCACTTGTACCAAACAGATATCTACAGCAAAAATGTACACAACTGACATAATCCCATGCCTAACCATGATGCCGTCTGCAATCTGAAGCTCAGTAAATAAATTACACTGCAGTCCCAACAGCTTTATCACCATACATATATGGGGAGAGAGGACAAGACGGACCACAGCAGCTGCCCATAGTCTGAAAATGTATCCATAGTCCATGTGACATGGCTTTCTTGGGTAGCCCAGCTTTGTGATTGTGTTCTGTATCCAACTTGCATGCAATGATTCTAACTCATTAGAAAAGGCTGTGATTTACTCAACTGCTGCACATATAATGTACTGACTCTAGCTGCTGTCAGTGGCACATTCAGTAGCAGCCTCAGACTGCATTTAAAGTTTTTTTTGTCTGTCCTTTGACAACAAACAGCATAATGAAATGGAACAATAAGGTGCTGTACGACTGTTCCGGGTTTGGCAAAGACGTGTGTAGGCGGATGTGTTAAACTACCAAGCTAAGACAGCTGGGAGGTATGCCAGAGATTTGGCACATGCTAGAATATGGTCTTTTTGTATTGTACCGAACAGCATGGAAAGCTATAATTCAGCCCGTGTGTGTGTGTGGAGAAAACATTGACCTAGTTTTGAGTTGTGATGCAACATCTAGCAGAAGGTTCCTTGTGAAGGCTCAAAAGCTCAACTCCTCCACATTTGGGTCCACTGTGCTCGCCTGTTGCCTTGTTCCCCTCTCATTTCTCCACCTAACACTTACCCAACACTCTGCCAGGCAAGCCACGCCCTGAGCTCTCTGCATAATTCTTTAATACAGTGCCGTTTTAAATCACAGCTGTGATTAAATAATCTTCTGTAAACTGATAAGACAATCTCACGCCGTGGCCAGTGTTACTCTGGGAACCAGCAAATAGCAATTCAGGAATGATGTCTGGCATAAAACTGCTATGTTAAGCAAGTTTCATGCTGACAATGTATTAAATTGTTGCCTTCAAGGGAAATGGTTGACAAGATTCATGTCAAACTAGAGTAAGAATTGGGAAATAACAGTGACGAGATCGAGTCAGTGCCTGGAATTTATGTATAGAAAAAAAAAAAAAAAGCCAGGCAGACATGAGCTTCAAATGTGGATATTGGGGCATACGCTTAAAAATCAGCCAACAAAAGGAGAGAACAAAGGCATCAAAGAGAACAAGTGAGATTGTTCACAATGTTGTCACAGAGGGTAGCCCTGAAAGTATTTTCTCTCTCTCCATTTTTCCACCTAATTAGTCAGTCACAAAAGTGCAGGCCTGACACTGAACAATCAATGCCTGTTAGACACCACTCCAGTGGTGAAGAGAAGCATTGCTGGATATTTCACCCAGTTTTATGGTGTGGAACACTCAGAAATGTACAGTACTGCTTAATTTAACACATCTTGAACAAAGGAATCTATTAAGGGTGTGACAAAAATGAAGTAGGCAGTAAATATTGTATTGGTTGTGTGCGTCTATAAATATACAAAAATGTATCGAAACACTAGCACTAGAACTCAGATACTATAATACCTAAAATGTTTGTTTCACCCTTTTCATAAAATCACTAATCTACTGTGCTATTTGGAAATTTTCCACGTGGTTGCCAGCCTCAGAATCGGATTAAAAGCACACTAGGTCAAATACTATGCATGGCATAAGGCAACATGCAGCCGACTGACACTAACGTTACACTAAAGCAATTTCCTTTAACTAGAAAATCGATACAGTACAGCCAATAATGCTCAGTGTCGACAGAAACAGTGGCGCGTCAATATTAGGCCAAGGAGACTGTTCACAGTCTTTTAAATCTGACACGATACGGCACTAAATGGAGGGTGAGTAAAGGACAGGATGTACCCATGCTACGTTACCCACATCATGCCATACCCCAGTGGGCAAGTCTTACAATTGCCACCCAGTATATTGTGTTTGCATATTCGCGGCAAAACAATGTCATTCATCTGCCTGCCTGCCTCCTCTGGTGGAGTACTGTAACGTTACCAGGGCCATGTCGACTGGCGATGTGCCAGGAGTCTTTACAGCTAGCTAGTCTGTAACGTTACATACATCCCGCCACCAGAAGCTGGGAAAGGAACTAGAACCCCCCCTGAGAAGAATCTGATTAACTCGACTTTTACACGGATTACAAAAGCAGAAATATGTTAGCCATCCAGTTGGAGCCAAGCTAAAGTTGGAAACCTGAAGAGAGACGGAGAGGTCTGGAAGATAATGCACGTTAGCCTTCTAACGTTAGCTAGATAACCTGCTGCTTAGCTAGGATGAGAAGCCATGAGACAGCCACACCAGTTGAATTTATTAAATTGGACCTTGTTGAATACATTCGGTCGTCTGCCAGTGTACGTGATCAACACGAGAACTAGCTTCACTAATGTTACTTCGTTAGATGGTAATATGAGCCAAATACCTGCGTCATTATAGTTAACGCTAGCTGTATGCGGGAACGGTTTGTGATATGTCCGCGCCAAAGCTAGCTAGGTATTTCCAGCAGTTTCCACGCAGCCTGAGCAGAGACAGCAGCTAGTTAACATTACCATTCATTCCTAAACGCAAAATATCTAGCTATAGCTCAAGATTAGTTGAAATTGAAAGAAAGACGGACACATAAAGTTAAACATCTGCTGTAACCAATGGTAGATTTAACGATTTCTCCACATTTTAACAGCCACGTTAACGTTACTTGACAAAGACGTTAAACAGCAGCATTTCCTTTTTGATTTGAAGAGAGAACAAATCTTACCTGAGGCGTTTGACAGCAAACGATATTAGACATATTTAATGCGAATTCAGAGTTGGTTGGATTGGGTTAAAGCAAAGACGCAACGCGGCTACAGGCACGGCTTGTTAGGCTAGTAGTAGATGTATATTCCCTCTTTGTGGAAATAATACGTCCACTCTCAGTCTAGTTTGGACTAGATCTGATAGAATGGCCGGTTGGTGGTGACGGGAAAGCGTGCGGCCGCCCTGTGACGCAACCAACAGTGGGCGGTCCTACAACGCCTACTCCTACTCTGAAAGTGAGTGATGAACATGGATGTATGAAGAGAACGGTGATGAAATCTTGCATTTTTACTTCCGGCACCCGCTGTAGGCGGGACTGTTGAGCTCTATGATACAATGTACGAGTGGCTCATGGGCTTGTCTCAAGTTGTACAGTAGCCTATGTGTGAATATACACAATAAAGTTAATGACAAAAAGAGTGGCTCATAGGTAAAATAAATAAATGCAAAACATATATATATATATATATATATCAACGAAGTGAAGTTAAAGCACTTTTCCAGTAATTAGTTCATCAGCCTGACAATATACAATTCATAGTAATGATATACACAGTCAGTAGTGGAAGAAGATGGCTACTCAAGTAAGATATTTAATCCTTTACTTGAGTAGCCTATATGTAGCAATACAAAAACTAAAAATACTTAATTAAAAGGCCTGCATTCATAATTTGAATTCAAGCAATGGCCCCTGTGAGTGTTATCTTACAGTTTAACTGGATTCTTTTTACTGATGCATTTTAACTATAACAATTCATCTTTTTTATGAGCTCATCATTGGGTTTGTGTTTAAATGTGATACATTTGTAGCTATAGCTTTATATATATATATATATATATATATATATATATATATATATATATATATATATATATATAGTAATGAATATCCACATTGCCCTCAAGAGTAAGGTCAGAGAGCATAAAACAATTTACTTTAGGACACTTCAGCAGGGTTTCATTTCAAAGAAACATGTCATGGACCACAACACATCAATAATCTGGAAAAGCAAAGAAACCAAAGACTCAACCACCTCAAAGCACTCAGCGGACACAAACACGGAACATCACTAGAAATCATTCTCAAAGTCTAACAAATATACATCAGATCCATTTTTGAATATGCAGCCCCAGCCTGGACCAAAGCCTCACAACACCAATTCAACGCACTACAAATCATCCAAAACAAGACAATAAAAATGGCGTACAGACTCCCACAGTACCCATTACATCCACAGAATGCCCAGACTCAAACCCATCCAAGAGAGAAACATCATCCTCACAAAAAACTACATTCAGAGAGCCATCAACCCAGCAATGACGCAGCTAATCCAGGAAGCACAATGGGCCACCGGAACACCCCTCTCGATAATCCTCCAAAACAAACCACCATATAGCCATCAGAATGCCAATTTACAACCCGCGATTACATTCTTCACCATTCCATTCACCCCATTTCCACTCTACATACCTCATCTATCTTTATTTTATTCAGTGTTCTCATCTATTTATCCAGTTATTTAATTACTTTCTTTTTTTGGTAATCTTGTTCTATTCCCTCACCCCCCACCAACATGAACAATGTAGGCCTCTCCTTGCTCAGTTCTGTTAGCTTTATCTTTTATTTTATCTTCTATTTTATCTGTGCTACTCATTTTATTTTATTCACGTATTTATCCATTTTTTTATTTATTCTCTATTTTTATTCTTTTTTTCTGTTTTAGCCTATAATAAAACATAAATGAAAAATTGGTCACGTGCTGCCTTCAATCCTCCCAAGTGGGCTCCTTCTCCACCTCCTTCCCTCATGTCTGTCTTTATGGATAGAAAAGGGGACAAGCCCTGAGCTATCCTCCACGCACAAGAAAAAAACCTACCTAGCTAGTACTTCAGCAGGGTGGATGTTTGCTGAGTCTCCTGGTCTAACCTGGGGCCAGAATGGCTCCTCTGCCTTTTGCTTCTTATGTCTGTATGGAGATCTTTTACATTTTGTGTCTCCTGTCTTTTGAATGCATTAGCCATTCAATTTACCCTTCCACTTTTCCATATTTACTCGTCATTTGTCATATTCTCCTGTACATGTGTCTGTGAGTCATGACAGCATACCGGGATAAGTTGTTTGAGGTCCATTAAGAAGGAACATCCAGGTTAAAACCTCTCCACTACTGCACATACGTCATCGAGAGAAAGAAGGACCCTGCACCTGCCTTGACTGAATGGAGCTTAGTACTACTTAAGTACATCAGTAATTACATTAGAGGATGAGAATGGAGCAGTGGAGTGTGTGTGTGTGTGTGTGTGTGTGTGTGTGTGTGTGTGTGTGTGTGTGTGTGTGTGTGTGTGTGTGTGTGGTGTGTGTGTGTGTGTGTGTGAAGTCGATGGGCTTATGGATGGTCTCCATATGTTTGTGAAAGCCTGGCACCGAATGTATAGGTGACAGCAGCACAAGAGCATTTAGTAAGCACAGTGTCGAGAACCAAAGTGTTAACAACCAAAGCCAGGGGTCCAGTCAACGCAGATTAGGTTTATCAACACAACGTAATCTCTTCATAACAGCTCTTGTGCTGGTATTATTATCCCATCCATGTGGGGGTGACATTCCTGACATGGTGAAAGAAGTTATTGCTGGCTTATGGGCAAGGAAATAAATGGGTGGTTTCCAAGGATGGTCACTTCATATTTCACCCTTATTTCTTTTTTGTAGCTGTGTCAATGTGTGCCTGGATTGCAGAGGGAGAGTTACCATACACACGGGCCGGGAAACCAGCCAGCTTTAAGGTCATATCACCAGGATGTTTTCAACAAAACAATTTAAAAAAAGATACAGTCCATGCCATCACAGATGCATTACTATGCAACTTTTACATGATTGCCAAACACATGCTTATTGTTATGTCCAGCTTTTGAACTGTAAATGTTAACTTAACCACCTGTAACATAAACAAACAATACCCTAAACACAATCAAACCAAACAAAACCAAGTTGGGTGCCAGAAAGGCAACAGCCTTCCAGGAGGGAGAAAGAGCGAGCCATCTTGGAATCACCCAGGTCAATATACAGTAGACTCCCAGCAGGTAAGGCCAATCCCTTAACGAGGTCGGAGGAACCATTCAATCAGGGGCGACTAAGAAAGGGAACAGAGACAGGCCAAATCAAGTCATATGGCCCAGGGCCATCACAATCAACACAACGTAATCTCTTCATAATAGCTCCATCCATGTGGGGGTGACATTCCTGACAAGGTGAAAGAAGTTACTGCTGGCTCATGGGCAATTAAATGAAAGGCTGATTTCCAAGGATGGTCACCTGCATCATACTGTATTTTTTTTTAGCTGTGTCTATGTGTGCCTGGATTGCAGCGTGATGAGCCACTATAAACACGGGCCAGGAAACCAACCAGCTGTAAGGTCATATCACTAAGGTCATTCAAAAAATTGAAGTAAGATACAGTGCGTGCCATCACCAATGCATCATTATGCAACTTTTACATGATTGCCAAACACATGCTTATTGTTAAATGTAAACTTAACCACCTGTAACATAAACAAAGGATAAACTAAACATATTCAAACCAAACAAAACCAAGTTGGGTGCCAGAAAGGCAATAGCGTTCCAGGAGGGAGAGAGAGCGAGCCATCTTGGAATCAGTCAGCTAATATAGGCTGAATCTCACTTCCCTTATTTGATAGCTCCTCGCTCCTCAGTCCTCCACTGAATTGGAAGTTGTTCTGCCCCTCCTTCTTGAAGGCCGTCTCAAAGCTCTTCTTAATGCCTAGAGGAGCGAGGAGCGAGCATCGAGAAGGGGTCTCCTAAGGAACAATGATCGAGGGTACAGGGGAGCAGCCTTCCCGGAAGCCGTGCAGCTGAGCTAACGCCGACTACCGGTATACAGCTGACAAATTAACATGATGCTTCAGAGGAAAGGACGTCTCATCCCTCTAAGGGTACATCCCATGTCCCTTACTTGATAGCTCCTCGCCCCTCGGTCCTCGGCTGAACCGGAAGTGGTTCTTTCCCTCCTCTGTGGAGGCCATCTCAAAACCCTTATTTCTCTCTTTGAGTTCGTGAAAAGCGCTATATAAATTCAATTTATTATTATTATTATTATTATTATTTCTACCCGAGGACAGAGGAACGAGCATCATGGAGGGACACACGAGAGCAGACTACCCGGAAGCCATGCAGCTAAAAGGGTTGCTAACGCCGCCCATACAACTGACAAATTCATGTGATGCTTTAGAGGAAAGGACGTCTCATCCCTCTATAACACATTTGCTCGTTTCCTCTCTCTTCCCATAATTTCCTTGTGTTGCTCCTGTGCTTCCTCGGTGGGAGGGACTAAGACGCGAGTAAGGAGGCAAGTGGAGGAGTCGAGGATGCAATTTAAGCGACATGAGATGCAGTGCATAACACATTTCCTCGTTTCCGCTCTCCTCGCATGATTTCCTCCGTCTCTCCTATGCTTCCTCGGTGGGAGGGACTAAGATGCGAGGAAGGAAGGCAAGTGGAGGAGCCAGGGTTATGGATGTTTATGGATTATGGATCCCACTGCAGTTCTAGGCAAGACCTGCCCTACGAAGCAGCCCGATTGGTTGAGGTTAGGCATTGACCTTGAGTAGTTAAGGTTAGGATAGCTAATAGTAGCACAGCTGTTGAACCAGTGCCTTATGGTCAGCAGCAGTTTTACTCCACAGCAGTCAGTATGGCTCTGTTTATTATACATATGTGACAGTAAAATCAAGAGATATAAACTCTGGCGCCCCCCTTTATTCTTTCATTCTACAGAGATTTGTTCAGTGAGGCTGCATAAATGTGTTCTGACAAGAACACTATGAATATTTTAGGTATCTGGGCTCAGCAGTAACACGTGGCTGGCACTGCTGTGTGGATGGAGTTGAGGCAAGCAGTAGGTCTAAGTCTTGTGAACATTTTTTAATGACAGTGTTGAAAAACTTGCTAAATACTGCCAGTGATGGCATTACCAGTTATTTACTGATTTCTTATAGAGTAAAATGTGAAACCATAAAGTATCTAGTCTCTTCTCTAGTCCACATTAATTCAGTTTAGTGGAAAGGATTTCATTTTGCAGTATATTTATTAATTCACTTATATCTTGCACTCCATTCTCAGTCTTCTGTCAGTTTGGCAAATACAGTAGCTAGAGCATCAAAGCTGTGTGTGCCTATCATTATGTAAACTTAGCACAAAAAGTAAGGAAATTTGTGTTTGGTAGATTATTTCTCTGTGGTAACAATGCTTTTTGACAATAAATCTTATACCGTTGAAAAGCCTGTTTAGTTCCCTTTCAAACGGTGCCCCATTTGTAAGGAACATGCATTTGTGGGATGAGCAGCAGTGCTGAGTATGTGGGTTGCGCCCATGAAAAATTTGCCAAATCTTCTCTGCCAATGACAAACAGCTTATTCTGCCATTGACTCACTTGGTGTTTGGTGGATTGGATGATTCTGCCCACGGCAGTTGGATCATAGGGTCAAAGTGTGGAGAAGACGCGGAGAACGCTATGCTGGTTGCTGCACCGATAGAGTAACACCTTTTGGTGGAGGCAGTGTGATGGTGTGGGGCGGCATCTCCCTCACTGGAAAAACAAGGCTTGTCATCATTGGAGGCAATCTCAATGCAGAGAGATATAGAGATGAGAATCTGCAACCAGTGGCAATCGCATATCTCCACAGTCTGGGACTGAACTCTATCCTCCAAGATGACAACGCTCGCCCCCTCAGGGCGGGGTTTATCAGAGACTACCTCCAGAATGTTGGAGTGGAGAGGATGGAATGGCCTGCCAGCAGTCCTGACCTCAACCCCATTGAACACTTGTGGGATCATCTTGGGCGTGCTGTTCGTGCCAGAGTGACCAACACAACCACGTTGGCTGACTTGCGACAAATGCTGGTTGAAGAATGGGATTCCAGCCCACAGCAGTGTGTGACCAGGCTGGTGACCAGCATAAGAAGGAGGTGCCAGGCTGTTGTGGCTGTGTATGGTTCTTCCACACGCTACTGAGGCTCCTGTTTGTGAAAAGAATACATTGTTAAATTGCCAATATGTCTTGTTTCTTCAAACTTCAATCATCCAAGCCACCAAACACCAAACGAGTCAATGGCAGAATAAGCTGTTTGGCATTGGCAGTGAAGATTTGGCAAATTTTTTATGGGCGCAACCCACATACTCAGCACTGCTGCTCATCCCACAAAGCCATGTTCCTTACAAATGGGGCACCATTTGAAAGGGAATTAAACAGGCTTTCCAACGGTATAAGATTAATTGTCAAAAAGCATTGTTACCACAGAGAAATAATCTACCAAACACAAATTTCCTTACTTTTTGTGCTAAATTTATATCATTTAATTAGACAAAGAGAGTTTTGTTGATTATCACCACCTCTCCACCCTTCACCCTGGGGCACTGCAAAATGGAACAGTGCCACGTAAGTGTGGAGTTACATAGTCCTCTGATAAGCTACTGATAACTATGAAATTCATTAAGTTAACCTCATGACAGATCAATGACATTGACGAAACAAGGGCAGTGGGTTTTCAGTGGGGCCAGCTCAAAGGTGAAGAGAATGTTGTCAACTTATGGCCTGTGAGGTCTGAGACAACACACTACTTATGTGACCTCAGATCATCTGTATTATCTCTCAAGAATCCAGCCTGTAATGTTCTGTAAATGCATTTGATCTATGCTCATCTGTTTTTTAATCCTGACAGTTCAGTCCACAATCATAAACATGCAGTACTCTTTTCTCATTGAAGAACTGACCCTTTAATTTGAGATGGCAGATGGACATACTGGTTCATAGACAATGACTGAGACACAGGCTTTGCTTTCCTGCAACCAAATGAGGTTTGAATTCAGATTCATACAGTAGACCAATCTGTTGACATCAGCACTTTTACAAATTCATTGTGTCACCCATAAAGTAATAACATGGTCCTAACACACTTTGAGTTACAATAAAATGACATCTTTTCAGATGTTGTATCAAACTAAATGTGGCATAATAGGTGCACATCAGTTACTGTTAGATAATAAGTTACAGCTAACACCTTCTGCTAACTGATAACCGTGATTATGCAGACCCACAAAGGCTCACTGTAGTCAAACAAGCTCTCTAGTCTTTCCCACAGATCTTTGCCAGGCTCTCCTCTCGTCCCCACAGAAGGAAGAGTCACAAGAGTGTCACAAGAGTAGCTTTCTGTCCCATGTAAGTAAACAAAATCTCTGTCAAAAGCTCTTTTCAAACTTTCCACCCTCCTGTGGTCTGTCCCATTCTAAGGATGTGGGTCAGTTCAGTGATAATGGAATGGCTAGATTTTGTTGAAATAAAAGACTTGGTAAGCGGAAAACTGAGCTGCTGTCTTGATGTTGTGTTGCATTGATCTCCCTGGTGGACACTGCCCAGGTGGACATGAAATGCGACCTAGATAACATCATAGGTCAAACTTCAAGGAGTTCAAACAGGGACACACAACTCAAACACATGTTGTGTGCACATGCATGTAGGCAAACGCACAGTCACACTCATTTGCACACACACAGTGGCCTTTGGCTAGCATCAGTGATATTCTGTTTAACCTTTAACCAGTGTGCCTCTAGAGAGGAAGCCTTGCATCACTTTGCCCTTAGTCACATGTATCCATTTATAGTTATTGGAAAACTCACCATAGCTGTGTTACTTTTTTAATCCCAGAAAGGCAATTACTTTTCACATAAACCATCACCAGCAACACAGTAAAAACCTCCAGCGTTGTTTACACAGATGGATTGTAGAAGATACACAGTCCATTTTACTCATCAAATCTCATCAAACTGCTGTAGCGGCACATTAGTAGTTGTACCTGAGATTCACTCTTATCAGCTCAGCTGTCCGAATTAATCAAGGTCACCACAATTAACTGGAACATTTTCTACTGATTAACAGAAGAAATGACTGGATCGCTTTGGGCTCAAAACTCCACTTTGAAATGTGTCAGCCTGAACATTTGCATCAATGTCCTTTTTAGTGCAGTTGACCTGGTTTCTATATGCACTTGTCTCTTTAAAGTTAATTTGGGCTGCAGATTTCATTGCGGCTATGAATTTTGAAAATGTACTTTTTTTTGCAGTTTTTATACCTGTAATGATACTTGAACATGCTCCATGCTTGCTATTGTTTGAATGCTTCACATATAGAATGTCTGATCATTTTCACCTTTGTTTCTAGACAGGTTGCCTCTTAGAAGTTTAATGAATTTTTCCAGTAAGTGCTTAATCTACTTCTTTCTCAACTTTAGTGTCTGTGTTTGTTAAATTAAATGGAGGATTAACTGAGCAGACAGATGATGGTGAAATTCATCCACAACTGTGCAGTGCTGTAACAGGAGAGGCCATGACATTTACAGACCGGGCTAGAGAGAATTAATTGTGCAGTTGTGGAGAGACTGGAGTACTAATGCATGTTGATGGGTATGTGGTAGTTATCTGTCTATCTTTTGCATACTGTATGCGTCACACAAAAAACATGCACTCACAGTATGCTTTGAGCTACTTGCAGATCTAGCTAATGAGAGTAAACAGACAGAAAGTTAGCATTCTGTTTGACTGCAGAAAAAAAAACTGAAAGAAAAAAAACTGGCATTGATGTTTCCAGTTTAAATTCAGCAGCCCAAACAGAAATTGAGACAGTAGCCTTGATCATAAATTATGTCTGCACTCTCTGCTCACTCAAGTATACAATGACGAAACCATATGCTTATTTTGTGGAAAGTGTGCAGATCATCCTCTGTGCTGTTGTGTTATCCAGCAGCTTCTGTTTTATCATTGTTGTCTGTGATATGTTTTGTTATGGCACCAATGACAACTGTCAGCAGGCATTTATGCTGTGGCATGACCATAATATTTACTTTAGAAATTGGATCCATGGCTGTCTCGCTCCAGCATCACATATGAAAATACATAATTGAACATGGCACAACAATGTACTATAACATTAAATTTAGGAAAATAACATATTGCACAATATATGCACAATATTATATAATAAGCATGGCATAATATTACATAATACACAATCTTTATAATATTTAGCTCATTTTGGCTGTAAAAATGGCAAAAACTGGCTTGTGGTAAAGGTAAAGTTAAAGGACAGTAAGACAGAAGCTTGATAAATAAAAAATGTATCAGGTGTTGCACTTTTTATGCTTTTATTGCTTTAAAGAAATGTCTTTCTTTCCATAAGTGTTGTAGATGGTTTTATGGTGCAATGCTGTTCCTTTTAAACTACTTTAAGTTATTATGTGTAAATGTGCCTGTGTTTCTATCTGTACATACTGTATACTAAAAAAAAATATTTTTTTCATCCCTGAAAGACACAACTGACATTGCAAGCAGCATGCAAGTATGAGAGAGTTTTCTGATTGTATGCTTGTGACCATTAAAAAGTAAAAAAAAGAATTGTGCTCAGAGGAAATGAATTAGAGCTAAAAAAGAGCCAAGGAGAGTACTTTTTTCATTCAAAGCATTCAGAAAAAAAAGTAAAGTGGATAAATTGCAGCGAGACAGCAATGTGAGGTGCTTCTTAAAATGAATATACAGCCTTTTTTGTAGATGCATTAATAATGCATCCGCCTTAGATGGAGTGGCTTCTTAAAAAATAGTGCCGTATTGTGGCTCGGTTCCACGTGTATCTTGTATTTTCTCAATGTCACATTCCAGTAGTGAAGAGCAGTGTTGATATTTTGGCCATGATCTTGTGTTTTGGTCCAAAACAATGACTCCCATTGTGACAATCCTTTCTTTGGCGTTCCAAAAGGTATCACCAAGCTGTTTCATGTTAAACAAGGAAGAAGTGATGGCACCCTGTAAAACATGATAGTCTAATGTGTGTTCTCTAAGAGGTGTTCACTCCAGTCTACTCTACATTGTTTATTGAAATTATACGGTTATATGGTTCGATTTAATCCAAAACCAAGAAAAGGCACATTTCGTTTGAGAAACCTCTGCTGTCAATTTTCTCAATCACTGAATATTAATACTCTTCTGCCTTTTGCATTGCTATGCATGTATAGTAGATGCACAGCTATAATGTAAGCTTATCACTTCCAATAAATGTTGGAGAGAGATAACTGCCTTTTAAGTTTTTACCGGAAGCAATTGTGAAACTGTGAAAACAGAATTGGACAACAAATTCAATAATAGGGATTGCTAATCAGCAAAAAGAAGAGATTACATAAACCAGAGTTAGAGCATTTTGCTTCATGCCAGGAAGAAAGAAAGTATCACAAGAGGAATAAATAAAATGTAAACACGTGTGATAGATAGATATTCTTTTTTTTAGTTTTGAGTGCACCTCCTGTTAAGTACTGTACCTTGCAGCCTATGGCACATGCGTCACCATACAGTAAAAGCGCAGCCAGTTCAGAAACAAATCTGTGCATTTAACAGATGTCCAAGGTCACTATGATATACTGTATAGTACAGCATATCTACCGTGAAAGGAATATGCTGAATATGCTGTAGGAATGTTGTTAATGATTCATTTTTGTCAGAATTTCTTCATTTAGAAAAATGAAAACAAAACAACATATCATAGGTCACCTGCTTCAATAGAACATTAAGCATTCAATCTGTCACACCTACCTGCACACACACACACACACACACACACACACACACACACACACACACACACACACACACACACACACACACACACACACACACACACACACACACACACACACACACAGAGATACAGCAGTCTGATTAGGAAAGCCCTTGACATGACCTTGTTGATACCTGATTTGCCTTTCTCCACATATAAATCTACTCACTAGTCTATATCACGGTGTTACCATGGTTAAGTATACAGTATTAGTAACTTGAATCCCTTGCTGCTGCAACAGTTTGAATTTCCCCATTGTGGGATTAATAAAGGATTTTGAATCTTGAATCTTGAATCCCGTACAAATGAGTTACTGTGGTACCATTGAGGTAGACAGGGTTGATATATACTGTATATATTTTTCTTGCAAATACAGTATGTTGTGCTATCTATTTACTACATTTGCTACATATTCTACAACATGTGTGAATGCATTGTTTTGTTTTTAAGCATGCTTCTATGTGTGAGTGTGTGTTAATGAGTGTGTGATACTGTGTGTGGGTTTTTCTGTGCATATTTCTCCTAGAAACTGATTAAATGTGCCTTTTTCTCTCAAATTGGTCAGGGACACATTATAATACCAAATACCACAAATGAAGGACAGACTAATCATTTAAAATTAAATTATAGCATTGATTTAGATCAAATAAATTAAACTCTTTTCTGCCTCCCCACCAGGAATTTTAGCTATAATGCAGATGTTGTTTTCATAATCCAGTGCATATGACTTTACTGTCAGATGTTGGCTAAACTAGGTAACACCATAACTAGAAATATTTTAATATTAAACTTCTTAAGAACAAAGAGTTTTTTCTAAATGTATTAAGGCCTAATACTAGTTTTCTATTAACTTTATGGATTTCTTTGACACCGATGCCAAACAGACCAGCAATCCTTAACTAGCACACATGTTAATGGTTTCCTCAAGGAAAATTACAAGCAGGTAAGCATATTTTAAAACAGTCAAATTTGACCTTGGAACACAATTGTTCGTAAAATTTTATTTATATTCAAAGCAGTGGCATAAATGTAACAGTAACGTGTAATAATTGTAACTGACAACAATTAGCTACCTAGTTTTAACAGGTGCAGTTCTGTCATCCAAATACTAGCATAGGTTAGCATGTGAAGACACATAGCATAGTTAACAGTTCGTATATGCCGATAGTTAATGACTTTAACTGAGTTGATTTGGAAATAAAATATGTTTGGCCATAGTTTTATAGTGTATATATTTATAGCTGCAGCTAGCATACTGTAGCTATTGATAGTAATTAGCTACAGCAAGCTAGCACATTTACTGTAGCTTGTGATTTTGTTAGTGCTAGCTTTCTTCCAGAACATAGAAAATGACCATAGGGAAAATTACAAGCAGGTAACCTTATTTTAAAACAAATAGAGTAAAACCCAATTGTCATATTTTATAGCAACAACTTGGGAACCACAGAGCTAGCTCACTTTGCTGTCCATTCGTTTTCTATTGTGAATGTATATTATTTTGACTGACAGGGATACATGTTTAACTCTCGTTTTTGAATCGTATGAAAACTCTGTTGCTGGTAATGTAACATTATCTCAGTAGCCTAAATGGTTTGAAATTGTTCCATTTTAGGCCTAGGTATCTTTTGAGCTCCTCATGATATGTTCAAACATGGATATGTTAATGAAGGAGGTATGCAAGCAACCCAAAATAAATGTCTCACCTTTTACTTTAATGTGCATATCAATTTTTCTTTTTTTCCCTGAATGTATATGATGTTACTCATAGTTTGATCAATTCTGTGACAAAAAGTATTGTTATGATTCCACTAATACACGGTAGAGTATTAGAATAAAGCACTACAAAATGGCAGACACTAAATTAGAGAACAATTTTGCTTTGCACAGAACAACAATTCTGTGGAGAGGCTGTAGGAAAATATGTGGTCAAACTAACAATAATTAAAGCTAATTATTAAAGGAAGAGAGATGTTCCTGTGCGAGCTTGTTTATTAAGTTCCTGTTCAACTGTAAAAAGCCTGTATTTTCAAACATTCAGGCTTAGGATTTTCAAACATACTCTTATGTAAGATAAACATCGATGAGTCAGCTTCCTCAAGGCCATGAGAAGTGAGACTTACTGATGAAACTCCTCTCTGTTTTTTGACTGATGCTTCCTTGTGAGGGGGTGGCAGTTTGGAGACATTATGTTCCCCACAGTGTAATGTTCTCCTACATACAAACACATACATGTCTATGCACACACAGTATGACTGATGCACACAAAAATGCCTTCTGTCAGTAGAAAACTTAGTGGGCTTTGAAAGACTTCATTGTCAGAAAATCCATTGTGATTGTGGTAGAAGTTCCTTGAGTGGGATAAGGTCAGGAAAATGTTTTGAGAAAAGGGTTGTATGGGAAGAGATAAAATCTAGTGCACATGTGTCTACTTATTGTTTTGTATCTTGTGTGTGTGAATGAGAATTTAGCTGCCTACATACAGGTGCGTGAGTTTACGTAAAAAGGAGAGAAAGAAACAAAGCGATAGTCGACCAGACTGAGAAAGACACACACAGTGTAGGCTATTTCTTGCATAATACAGCCATTTGTAGTGCATGTCCTCCCACCCTGCGTCTCTCTTTTCTCTAAGCTTTTACTTTATTTTCTACAACTTAAATCCATTCTCCCTTTCCATCATCCCTCCATCCCTCTCTAATTTTATCATTTATGGCACAGCACTTTATTGTTGTCATTATTTGCCGGTTTTTGCTTGATATTCCACTGTTCTTTTGTCCCTTGATTTCCACAGAAACTCTCTATCGCCCACACATGCTCGCTGTGTGGGAAAAATGAAGGAAGACATGGATGTTGGCAAAAGGAAAAAGTGGAGTGACATCAGCAATGATGGTAAGAAGGATACAAGGAAGGGGATGGGATGGAGACAGAGACATACATAGATAGATAGAGTGGAGAGTATCAGAAAATATTAGACAGTTCATCAGAGTTTTCTCTTCTTCTCTTGTGCGTGCTGCAGACAGATTGGCACACAGACAATAGCCAGTTGCCGCAGTTTGATTGGTCCATTTAGCAGAGGTAAAGGGGGAAATCTGTAATAACCCTCATAGAAACAGTCACTGACCCACATTTTTCTTCACAGACGTAATAGTTACTGGGCAGTACCATAGCCTCCTAACAGCTTTGGTATTACTGTGTGTCCATTTCCGCTGTGGGATTATACTTGGTGGATTTGTGTTTGTTTTTTTCTGACAAATCCACTGTCCCCAGAAAGCAGCAGTGACTGAGTTTCACAAATGCCTTGGTTCTGCACATTACTGTTACGTCTGTATACCTGTCGCTTTTGTGCCACACACGCACGCAGGCAGGCAGGCAGGCAGGCAGGCAGGCAGGCAGGCACGCACGCACGCACGCACACACACACACACACACACACACACACACACACACACACACGGTGTAAAACTCCATACATCATCCTTATATTTCAAAACCACAATGGTGTCAATATGAAAGTGTGGTATATTTTTATCTTTTCAACAAAATCTGTATACCCACTGAAGTTATGTAGTAGTCGATGAAGGTCAAGGTGTTCTTCTACGTACACACACCGTTCTCGCAGAGTCTGTGTTCACAGTCAGTGAAAAACCAAAGCCTGAATGAACCATAAGTTTGTCATCAGCATTAACAGTAGCTTTGAAGGGAGGAATGTGCAGAGCAAATACAGTAGTACCCGAGTAAAGAGAGTGACAAAGAGCATTGCAGTCTAGACAGATCCAGTTAGATCTGAGTCTGACAGAGAAAGAAAATCTTTTTTTACTCATCTATCTTTTCCATTATCAACCGACTACACTTGAGTAAAAAACGCAGTCAGAAGTCAGATGTCCTAAATTTTCTCTTTGTGTGAGGTTAGCAGTGGTTTGTGCCTTAAAGTTATAGACGGTAGAAGCCACATACTGAATGAAATGTCACATGTCACATTTTCTAATACGTTTTTAAAATATTTTTTCTACTGTTCTCGCCTTCTCAGTACTTTCACTCTTTTTTCGTCATTTACAAACAAACTCCCGATAAACTCCTGATAAAAATAGCCAAGGAACAAAGCAATGTTTTTATCACTGCTTGCGTGTGACTGACTTCTGAGTGGGTGAGAAAGAGGATCAGAGAGTCAGAGAATGGGGACAATTGTTTGTGCACACAAATGTTGGTATTCGCGTGGTTACCCATGTTTAAACTGTACAGTGTGTGTTTATGAAAGTGGGAGACCCAGAGTGTGAGAGAGAGATAAAAAGAAAGAATGGAGAGGGATTACAAAGGATATGATGGTGTGCACAACCAGTGAGCCTTATTGGCCAGATGAGTTGTGTTCCCTACAAAAGAGTGATTTTCCCGAGATGAGCGGCAGTAAACCCAGGGATTAGGTCTGTTGGGCAACAGAGCACTAGGCCCCAGGACGGGTTTTCTGGTTGGCTTACTGGAGGAATGGAGCCCATGTGTCATGTGGCTCATGTTTGTGAGCTAGAGTCATGCTTGTCCTGTAAGGCTACATTTATGAGGCAGTAATTTGCACTTTACCAGCTAGCCTTTAGAAAACTACCAACATAGGCAGAAACACACACTCACATTGGGGAAAGAAACAGTGTAATGTGGTTCACCTGGCATATATATATATATATATACAGATGGATTATCTCACAAAATGACCACAGACATATGCAGAGCAGCTCACACTAAGAACACACACACCTTTTCTAGCACTTTCTCCCATCCTGGGTATTTTAGAAAACAATCGAGAGAGAAAGCGAGAGAGAGAGAGAGAGAGAGAGAGAGAGAGAGAGAGAGAGAGAGAGAGAGAGAGAGAGAGAGAGGGAGAGAGAGAGAGAGGGAGAGGGAGAAAGAGAGAGCAGGGAATGAAAGATGATGTGACTGCTAGAGGCAGAGAACGGTGCAGACATGAAAGTTCTTCATGTAAAACCTGTATTGTGGCCTGAGTTTCTCACCATTTCCATCCTGTCATTACCTCAGATGTCTTCCTTCTGAAAGGCATTTGTACACCACTCTTGAGTGACAAATAACTATATCACTTAGACATATAACACAGCATTTATTTGACAAAATGCATTAACTGTATGTTGCACTCTCATTGATCTCTCTTGAGATCTCTTGCTTTCAATGACTTTGTCTGTTGTCAGCACATTATCTTCATTGTGCAATCAACACATTATGTCATTTTTAATAAAGACTGAAAAGTGTAATTTCTATTTTTTAGAAGTGCATGATGGTCAAAGTGCATATGTTGAAAAATAATTTTCATGTGACTGGCTGGTATTAAATCTGTACTTTTCCAATCCTAGCCTGAAAAATAATGAAATCCTCAGGGAAGGTGAATTGTTCTTTAGAGAAAATAGGCTTCTTTCCTCTTCCATCTTTTTTTGTAAGTGTAGAGTCACAGTGGGGTTTGTGACTAAAATTTGTCATTCTCCATTTCCTTGTCTCTTCACTATATTATCCAAAAACTACTGGTAGACAAAGAAGAAAGTTAGTCTCATGTAAGTTTGCGCAACCTGGGTTGAGATTTGTTGCGCAATGAAAAAGGAAGTTGTGCAACTGTAATGTCAAGTCCATAGAATTTGTTGGTTTTGTCAGGTTTGGTAACTGGGGAAACTGCCTCAAGCCAGTGTATTCCCACCAAGCCATCAAACCTTTCCGGAGAACATAAACAAACCAGTCCTCTAGCATTTTGCTTTTTGTATGACAAGTGACGCAGTGTTTTCCCCAGTACCTGGATTAGCAGTCACAGGAAGACAACCTAAAAACCTAAGCAGAAGTATGTACAAGTCATAGTACAAGTCATAATAAAATTGAACCGAAAACCAGTCAAACAAGTAGTAGTGCCTATTAACTAAGTAAATCATTGATTCATTGTCTTTGGATAGAGCTGTGGTAACCTTGGTGGTTACCTTGGGACAGTGTTTGTGCCAGTGAACAAATATCCTGTTCGTACAAACTGTTCAAGTTCTACAGTATTGATTAGAAAGGAAATATATTAGATACAGCAATTTCTCATTTTAAACAGAATATTGGAGGAATGAATGCCAAATGAAAATGTAATTTTCCATTCTAATTAGGTATTTTGCTACCAGTTGATCTAAATACCTTGCTGTAATGATGAATGATTGATGTCTTCTTTCTACTTAATCATTTACACTTTTCTAATCAAAAGGCTAAGGAGGTTCATTTAAATGTGTACCAGTGTATCTGGGTTGGGATGAAGAAATGTACCACCTTCACCTGAACTCAAACAACTTTACCTTCCACTCCTGATAATGAATCTCTTCACTTTGGCAGAATTGAATATGTTTATCTTGAAAACAAGCAATATGTATCTGTATCAGAGAGACATATTCAGCTTGTGTGTGTTTGACAGTAGATATACTTTTCATACAGTTCTTTAAACGCTTCCTTCTCTCTGTCTGAGATTACTAGTACCTCTCCACCTTGTTTGTGGATTTACAGTATTTCAACAAATCTACTTCTGCAGATTGCCTTTTGATGAGTGTATCATTTTGCTGGTTTGCCCATAGTAGAAAGACATGATAGTGTGCAAATAAAATTATGTGAAATGAGTTTGCGAGAGTGTGAACAATCCCTTTATTATTTTTTCTTGTGTGAACTTGTTAGGAACAGGACGCACCTCCAACAGTTTTCCTTGAACAAGACATGGTTTATTTATTTTGAGAAATGTGTTGTGTAATCACTTCCAGCATTCTAGATTTGTCATGGTGCATTTTATAAAAGCTTTAGCCTCCCTATTTGTTTGCCATGCAAAATTCTCATCAGCAGATGCTCTCTTCCTACATCCCCTGAGTGTGTTTTGGTTAGTGAGGTTTGGATTCTTATTTGAATGTTTCCGTGCAACTTTCCATCCACATCCTTCAGTCCTTCACGACCTGGTCAAATTACCTATGAAAAAAGTCAGACACTTCCCTTGTCAATGCCAATCATTTTACATAGTCATTCATTGCTATGGCAGTCCTTTTTATATGCTCAATCTCTTTAACTTTACTTGACATTTTATATTGCCCTGATCTCACTTATTCAGTTGTAGGGCCCTGCAACAACAGCAATATGAGATATCAGTGGTGTACTAGCTCCCCCTAGTGCCAAACTATGCTAATTGGTTGCAGTTTACAACGATTGTGCGAAGTAAAGAACAAAAAATGTTTGCAGAGACATCAGCTACTGAGAATTTTTTTTTTTTTTAAAGATAAGCTTAGACTTGAAAGGGGAGAGAGAGGGGGAATGACATGCAGCAAAGGGCCGCAGGTCGGAGTCGAACCCACAGCCGCTGCATTGAGGAGTGAACCTCTATGTATGGGCGCATGAGCTACCCAGCCGCCCCTACTGAGAACATTTTAATAATAGATTTATGAGAAAGATTTTTATTTTTCCACAGTTATTATTAATACAATGATGATAACAATGTTGTCCTGGTGGCCTAGACATACAAACTAAATAAGAATGAAGATATTGATGCCTCACAGACAATTCATAATCAGGTAGTACTGTCAGTTCCAAACAACGATCTATCTTACTTACAAGGAAATCATTCCTTTTTGGCCTGTGGATGTGACATTACTGGTTAGATCTTGATTCAATATTTTATTTCGTGATGATCATAGTAATTTAAGGTTTCTATTCTTTGGTGCAAAGGTATGCCAAACCCATCAGAAATATCAGAATATTTTACACAGTTTTGACAGAACTATTTAGGGCACATAACATATGGTAAAGGCAAAAAAAAATATTTTGTACTTACAGATGTGCATCAACACAGTCTCTCAGACCTCTTTGTGCTATTTCTCATACACAGGCAAACCCTGCAACTTGAATACAGTTGAACTTTGAATTAACATCCATCATAACTCTAACACAACCATACCATTTCTGATATTCATCAGCAGTTGCTCGTTGGTGCTTAAACTTCAAACAGATATGGATTGAAATAAGATGTTAAATTACCAGGACAACTTCCCAGCCAAAGAGCCCTTTTCCATACTGACACTGCTTTCAGGGTGCTGATATCATAGACTGTAAAACAAATATGTTTTATTTTTACAGTTTATGGCTAGTATAGACCTTTTTACAGCAGACATTTTGACTTGAATTATGGCAACATTTCATTTAGCCATAATTTAGCATGGCATTTAGTATGCATAATAGACCTTTCCAACAGCAGACATTAAGAACAGGTGTTACTAATAACATAAACAACAGCTCCATTCTATTTAAGTGTCCCAGTGAGGGGCAGTGAGCCAGCATGCACAATACCAGGACCCTGAAATCCAAGCAGCTAAATGGAATTCAGCTATCATTAATTTGATTATTTACACCTGGTGCTTTTCCTACTGTGTAAGGTCAAAATGTCTTCCGTGAAAAAGGCCCATAGCATACTTGGAACACCTAAATTGCGTGGAGCTGTCGTTAATCTTGTTAATAACACCTGTGCTTTTCCTACTATAACAAGTCAAAATGTCAGCTGTGAATAAATGCCAATGATTGATGCTCTCAAAAAACCTAAGGCTGATCAAATCTTACTTGATAAGTACTTGTAGGTGTTGGAAACTTTGAGGATGTACCCCAGCCTTAAAACTGGTCAGGAGGTTGTAGTATCCCCTCGCCAGTTACTGTCTGTGTAATCTCTTCTCAAACAAGCCAGAACAGGCTAGTACAAGATTAACTGGAGACCGGGATTACTGAAACGTCAACAGGAAATTACATTTGCATCTTTTAGCCAGAAAGATGTGATGGGCTGGATAATTTAGGTAACTGAGTACTGAAATCATCAGTGAAAACTGCTGAGTAAATTGAAAAGTAATATGTTTCATCATACAAAGACCGGCTTTCAGAAGTATTGTTGCCTGCAATATTGCTACTGATACTTGATATCGGTTTTATTTGTGTCTAACTAACTACATCCACTATGTTGACTTTCAAACAGTGTAAAAAGTACTCATAACATTATCAGTCTTTTACTCTGTTGCACTGTTTAACACTGTAATGTGCTTTATTTATAAACTGATCACATGTGCTTCTAATGTCAAATCTTAATTTTAAAAGTAACAAGTAACTCCTGCTGTCTGAGAAATGTAGCGGAGTAAAAAAAATCCAATATTCCTCTCTAAAATGTAATGAAATAGTAAATGGAAATGCTTAAGCGCCTCAAAACCCATACTTAAGTGATACTTGTGTACATATCCTCACTTACTTTCCACCACTGCTTTTGAAGGACAAAATGTGTAAGTGCCACTGTGTCCCAAGGGGGAAAATATATGTATAATTTAAATCCATTGATTTTTAGTTATTTACTTCCATGTTTCACGTTTTCTGTTTTTTTTCACTCATGTAAAACTCTTTGCTAATATTGATGCAGATTGTGATTGTTGGTGTTGTGTTTTGCCACCTTTTTTTTATTATAAACTTACAAAATATCACCTATCAACACTTTTTAACGATAGTGGTGTAGACATCTATTCCTAATAAAACTCTTCATTATACTGTCCATTGCACACTACATAAAAAAAATGTGCTTTATGTTGTAGGCAAATGATTGTGAGGTCAAACTACAACCGCCAGGTGGCGATAGAGAGCTCAAAATCACTGAAGCGCTGCTTTTTGATTGTCCATGTCTCATACCAGCTTGTCTCATTAATAGGATCAGCATTTTTAACTATTGCTTACTTTCTGTCCGAGTTTTATTATTCACAATAGTTCGACATTAATTGCACTTCTAATAATTTGCATGTAATCCATAATTGGTTCTCGAAACAAAAACAATGAGAGCTGCAACACAACAAGTGCATTACTGGCATGTAAACCCAACAACAATACACATTTATGACCGTATATTGGATCACGGGAAACATTGCAGCCGGCGCTGCAGCTCTTTGTGTAACCCCGTAAAGTAAATTATACGCACACCCGGTCCCTCGAAGTCACCCAAAACATCTCGTCCAATCAGAGCACCGCGATTCTGCATGGGGTAGTCTGCGCCTTGAAGACTTTCTGCCCAGCTGAGAGGTGGTCTTTGTATGACAGAGCTGAACAAGGGCTCCTGACTCTGCAGACAACAGACTACAGGCACTGCTGCAGCTGCTGGGAACGCAGATCAGTTCACAGAGAAGTGAGTGGCTGCGACTTGTGCGCACACAAACTGTAGAAGAAGACGCGCACGAAAACTCAGAGATTCCTACATTTATTCCGTTTTATTTGGCTGATGTTGTACCCTTTGTAAGTTGTTCTAAATACGTTCCAGTCCATTTTTAAGAGCCCGATGTCTCTTCCTTTATTTCGAGACTCACCCTGAGGTTTAACTGGCGAGAACAAAATACTCAAGAACTTTGCTTGAGAAGCATCTTGGCTCTGAAATGGGCAGCAGGTTGTTGTGGTTGTCCCTTGCGCTGTCAGTGGCGTTTTCCGCCGGGCAAGACACAGGGACCGGGACCACAACGGAGGACATCCCGGAGGGCGCATCCACCCTGGCATTCGTCTTTGATGTAACCGGCTCCATGTACGACGACCTGGTTCAGGTCATCGAGGGCGCGTCCAAGATTTTGGAAACATCCCTGAACAGACCACAGAAAACTCTGTATAACTTTGCCTTGGTCCCCTTCCATGATCCAGGTAATGTAATGAAAGCATGTGGAGTGAAAGTCTGATTCTACAATGGTCACTTTTTTACGCATGACATTTTTGTTTTAGCTTTCTTTGTAATATGTCTGCACACGTTTGGGATTATTTGAAGTTTACTCTCTGCTGTGACGACAAAAGCACAGAGAAAAGTGAGAAATGTAATAGTTTGCTCACAATCCGCCCTTTGAATGCCTAATGTCCCTCACACCTCCAGAGGAGGGACTCTGGGGGATTTTGTCTCTGCACACAGATGTTCAGCCTGACGGTCACTATCATTAGCATTCCGCCAGGGTTAGTGTGTGGCGTTAGGTTTGCAATGCAACTTGATGATTATCATCACCCCTGGGTGCTCTCTCATTCTGAACAGCTAATAATGCCCAGACAATATATCATTGGGCTATATAACAGTAACACTGGCATGTACAGTAGGTCAGAGGTGCATGGTCATGTAAAAATAAGAAGTTCTATATAATTAGTGTTAAATAACCAGGACTCATTTGATTTGAGACCTCCTTGGCAGTTGTATTGTAGTATGGTAATGAAAACAATGTACATTCAATGTAACTTACATTAGTTATATCACTTTCAAGTAAAATGCATCTTTACCATCAGAACCACATTATTGAAGTTGAAGTATAAAGTTTAAAAGTTTTGGTGATGTAAAGACTTTGTGTACACATTCTAATGTCCCTGTAATTATTATTTTCTGAGAAGGAGGAGAGGTCACTTACCTGCTTGCAAAAGCACCATCAAAGGCTGCTGTGATGCCATGTGAAGGGGGTTTGTGTGCTGATTCGGAGGTGAGACGTGTTAAATGTCCACCTGCGAAAAATACTCCATAAAAACCAAGAGCAGACAGAGACAGTTAGCGGCAGAAATGACAGAGGGAAAATCAGAGTGTGTGTTGCACTCAATAGCAAACTTTTTTGTAGGGTACTACCTATTTCAAACATTTCTTATGATAGACTCTTTTGAATAGTTTTGTAGTATTTGGGTCGTATCCTGCCAAAATGTGATTTGGGTCTTTTTAGATGTGCTTCTCCCTCACTACTTCATGATATATATATATATATATATATATAAGTTTAAAAAAATATACTTAACTTGAATACACTTAGCAACTGCAGAGAGAAAGAACAAGATGAATCGACAGAGGTGATCTGTGTGTTGAAGAGACAGATTCCTTTTCCAGATGTTTACTCTCCTCTGCTAAATTTCAGCATGTCACAAATTCTTATGAAGCTCAATTTCTCCATCACAGAGTCTGTGCCTAGAATAATAATTATATTCAAGGAAGAAATATGCTCCGTATACACAAGTGTAATAAATGATGAATTTATTATTGTGTGCTTCAGGGGGGAAAGGAAATCTTAGATCATTAGCAGATGATAAAAGAGCTGTGATGCATTGTATCTTGGACAAAGCAGTAACAGTAAAGGAATTATGTGATTACAACCTGTATCCAACTTCAACAATTGATTAATAGCAAATGTTACTACTATACTGTCACTAGGAAGTAATTATACAATTCTCCTCCTACAGTAAACCAAAGCTGCAACAGTTTGATTCAGAAATTTGGTGTTGACTTCTCTTTGTGTTTGTCCCTCACCAGCAAGTGACGTTCGTTTGCTTCTTAAAATGTTTACAAGGATGTCAGAATGTGTTCTCCCAACCACCCTCCGGGAATAGAGGAATGATTAGCAGAGCACACTGCAAGCAGGGGTAGCTTAACATTTCTGCAAATGTTGTTCTACCCCTGCCTCACTTTTTGTCCTTCTCTGACAATATCCCAGATCCTCAGAGAGAATCAGCTTTGTTTTCATAAGAACTTTTATTTTGGGTTTTTTTCGTTCTGACACTGATCCATTTTCTCTGTCCGACCCAGTGCGATAACACAGTCCCTCCTGTTTGATTTGGCTCTTTTTAAATCAGAGGCCGGAGCTTCCCCTTTATTTACACTGCAATCTGACACGGTAAACATTAGAGTGTGTGTTTGTGTATCTTTGTTTCTCTCGGCCTGTGTGTGTATGTGTGTGTGTGTGTGTGTGTGTGTGTGTGTGTGTGCTTGTCTGTGTGCGTGAAGCGAGAGTGTCAGGAGGATGCCTGGATATTGGGGTCAGGCTTGTGTGGGAAGATCAGTCAGGAAGCCTCCCCCTTCCTCCATCCTGCAGGGAGAGAAAGAAAGAAAGCAAGAGGATATTTTACTGAGGCACAGGGGTTGTGTATTTAGCACTACAGTCTGAAAACACTTTAATAAAACAGTGGTAGGGTTGAATTGTTGGCCAACCTGTTGTGTTATCATTTCATACCGAGGTTACTTTTGAAAATAACATTCACTTTATCAGAGAATACCCTTTAATCCTAATAACCGACCTAAGAACATGAACATCTCCCTTAAGTAGCTACAGTCCAGAGAACAATGACGTCTTTAAGGAATCCAGTCTTAGGCTGGTGGAGTCAAAGGTGTGTGGCAAGCAGACTCTCTGGACTTATGGAACATTTCTTTGAGAGTTTACAGCCAAATAAACTTCATTTCACAACACTCCTACCATTACCAAGCCAGGAAATGTAGCATTATCCCGGAATTAATGTTAAATTGTGCAGTTTTCCAATTAACCATATAAAAAAAGACACAATGTGTGAATAATGTGCTGTAAGGAGTTGATGTGAAATATAACGAGATTGTGTGTCCACAGATTTGTTTCCTGTATCCTCAGAGATTCTACGTTCTTCATGGCTCTGCTGACGTCATACATACACGCTCGTCCTTGTAAATACTACCTTGCTGTGAGAGGGTGTGTTTATGTGCCCTGTACGTGCTCGTGTCAATGTTTAATTAGCTGAGTTTGAGATGGGTCAGAACCCAGTGCCTTGGGTTAGCGACACTGTTTTGTTGTGTTAGCTGTGCACTCCAGCATAACAGATTTCAAATGGAACAATAAGGTTATCATTCATAATAACCTTATTGCTCCATTTGAAATCTTTCAAATGCTTTAATTTGAGGGTGTTTGCATCTACATCAAAAGTGGCACATTTTTTCCATAGTGGTTAGCAGTGTAGTCCTCCAATTTTAAATGTCCAAAAGCAACAAGTTAACAAAAACTTAAATAAAGTCATTATATTTAATGTTTGGTTGCGAAGCCTTTGTAGTCAGTAAAGGTTTGGACCCTTTCCAGGATGTAATAAATCACTGATGTCTTGAAATTGTGCCATCTTCAATTATTTTGAAGTTTTGATTTTTGTTCTTCTACATTGTCCTATGCATGGTAACCGTATAAAAGGTGAATTAAAATTGTGGTCCTTTTTCAGCTTTGCTCTGAAGCAGTGACGCAGTGGTGCTCGTGCACGTCCGTGTGTAGGTCGGGGCCCCAAGAGCAGGGGGAGGGGTTGGATGGAGCCCGAGGAGATGCTACTTTCAGATCTTGCTAGCTAGCTTTTCAACATAACCAACTATGCCTTTAACAGATATCTGCATATGAACACAGATAAATAATCAATCACTGACAGTGACAGCTTCTGTTTTAAGTATTTGTTTCAGCTATGAGTTCTGTAGATTGGTTACGCTGAGTTAATGGCCTGCCTTGCTACCTTTTTCCAGCCAATTAACTTAAGTTAGAAGGAGATGGCCCAAAGCTCTGGGTGTGGAGTGATGAGAGGAGGTGACGGGATAGCTTCTACCTCCTCTGCATGATCAAAGGCACTCATCTCAGGGCTTCCTTTGTTGGTGTTCAGCGTCCTTTTCAACCATCCCCTTTTCCCTTTGTTTCCTTCTTTCCAGAGCAGCAGTTTTTTGTCTGAACCGACCCGCCCGTGTGAGATTACAAGGAGTCTGCGTTTAGCTGGACAGAGTCAATAATGATGCTATTAGGCAGGAATGCCATAAGAGAGAGGTGGAGGTTTTTGGAGAATTAGAGGAGAGAGGAGTATGGTGGACTACAGTGTGTGTCTTTGTGTTTCATGTTCAAATAGACCTGCCCTGGAATATTAAAATGGCCTTTAATTTTTTAGGACTGTACATGCACCTTCTGAAATTCCCCGTGGTGTTCTTAGCACAATAATTTCAACACTATTTAGCTTTGTAATTGGTGCTCAGAGGTTGTCCCCCTTTCAGCTTGAAAGGCAGCACATACCTGAGGGCTGCTAGGGACGCTTTAAACGTCCATTTCTGTTCCTTGTTTACAAATGTGTATGTATGAAAGCTTTAGAGAGCCCGAGGTGCTTAGAAAAGTCACAGGTAGCTGACCTTTGAATGCAGTGGTTGACATGAATGACCCATGTGACAAACGTTTGTGGTACTTTGTACTCTCCACCATGTTGGGTTTGTTTCCCTCCAGGCTTTGAAATTTGTTTTCCAACCTCTGTTGAATTCGAAACCTCATCCTGAGGTCCTGAGGGTTCCTGTGCCCTGGTCGTGACCTTAAGGGCTCTTTGACATCACTGTCTGGGCTCTTATTAATATCCTCTTGACCTTTTGTTCCTGGTTTTTTGTTTGTGAACCAGCATCTTTCGGGTAACTGTCTGAGCATGGAGGTGTGAATGTTGGACAGGCTGCAGTAGTGAAAAAGTGGAAAAACTGACTTGGGAAGTTTAGATGACACGTAGCTATAGGGGTGAAGACATTATGCTTCATGGCTGGAAGTGAGTTAAGGCTTAAAGTAGAAAGAAAGGAAGAATGGGAAGAGTGTATGCAATAAAACAAAATATGTTTTTCATCTCCCCAGACTGTGGAAGTTAATTATGTGACAGAATCATTTAATGATGGAGGCCTTAGGAATGCCTTGTACATTCATCTGAATGAGGCCACTCTGTTGGCACAACATCGGTGCCAACACTGAGGGCACTAGCAAAAACATTAAACCTGGCTCAACTTTTACCGCAATGCAATATGATGTCATCCAAGACGATTGCAAGCTTACGGTACATCCCGGGTTGATTACTTTATAACATGAATGCTGTATTTCTGCTGTTTACCTTGTGAACAAAGATAGAATGATTGTTACCGTGATAACTTTCCAGACTTGTAACATCCTGTCTCATACTGTTATAAACCGTTTGCATTTCGTTGTCTCACCGGTATCTTGATACAACACACCACCAACTCAGCCCTTTGCATTTTTTCTGAACGCCCAATAACATTATTATAATATATTAATGAACATGGTATGATTATTTAAATGTAAAGGAGTCAACAATGTACTAAATATTTTATTTGGACCCTGTAAACCCTACGTCCCCTTAAGCTTGTGGTCCAGTTGTCAAGTTTAGAGTATAATTTGTCCAATTAAAATGTATCTGCATCGAAAGAGGGAGAGAGAGTGTTATTTAAGATGACAAGTTAAAAAAAGAACAGTCTTTTGAAGGCAGTTTACTATGTTACAAATGCCCGTTTTGCTGCATGTCTGAGATGTGTTTTCCCTTTCCTTGGGCAGACATGTTTACCTGACCTATCCCTAACTCTTACCATGTGTCCACAGCATAAGCAGCCAGTCACTCCAAGTCCATTCATCTAGGAGAGCTGAGCACCCGAGGCAAGTCAGGTGATTTTGATAACAGCTGCCACTGGTTGCCATATGTTGGCGGGGAGCGCCTTTTAAATGCTGTTCTTGCAGTTTTGTCCACTGCTGTGCAGTGGCGAGAGAAGGCTTAAGTCACATAAAACGTTCAAATAAAGTTGTGAATAACATATTGACCCATTTTTCATGCCTTTACAACAAATGTTTGGGTCCTCTTTCAAAATCACTACCCTGGAATCCAAGTGGATAGTTTCCAGCTTCTCATTGCAGACATGCAGACATACATACACTATATTGTATTTTAGTATTTGCCAGTCAGCATTTTTAGTGCTTTATTACTCATGATAATAATAAGCAGGACCTCACTTTTACTGTTGCCCCTTTAATGAGGGCTTTCCTCAAATCAGCGTTTTTCTAGTCTATTTTATAGTTTAGACTCTACAGATCGATGTCTAGACAATATTATTAAGCATTTTTCCTAGCACAGATTTATTTGATTTCATTGTTTTACGTCATACTTTTGGGGTCTGGAGGACTCATTCGGAACACATTAGATTTGCATCCATATAGAACTGGTGCCAGAGTTGAACATTCCCATGGTTTGGTATGGCATGACCTCATTTTCTTTACTGTGTAAGCTGTTTATGTACATTTTAGTTGAAACATATGTAAAGTTTCAGCAGCTTGGCGGGTGTGTTCAGAGTGACATTTACTGCCAAACCATTAATACTTGAGTGATGTGCTCCTTCCCATAGAAACAGACAGAAGACATATTTTTTAAGTTATTCCGTCTTATGCCGCATACAGGCATTTATTTGAGCTGGATGAATCTCGAACACATGCCATGTACGTTGTGAGTGTGCAGGACAGGAGGATAGGAGGGGTACAGCCTGTCTCTTGATTTTGTGGCCTTTTTTTTGATTTTGTGGCCTTTTTCCTTTTTTGGTACAGATTTGAATCTGTAAAGCTGCACTTATCAATTCAGTAGCTCATTGTGACAAACCAACAGAGAATTATCTGTGAAGTGAACAGTGACGCGTTTAGCTGCTAAAGAGATATTTCAGATATATTCCAGATATTTCCCTCAGCAGTTAGTCTAGACCAAAACAGTGGTAAAAAGAATGTGAATATTGGACTTACATGTCAGTTTGCCTGAGACACAACTCCAAATGAATGTTGACTGTTTGCTAACACGTTCACCGCTTTACGAGGTGATAATATGTTGTTGCCAAAAAAGTCAATTACTGTTGCGTTAATTAAATTTTGTCTACTGGGCCAGCTTTACTATACTGGAATAGACCAAGGAGGGCATAACTTCCTTGTAAAACTTTAATGATCTTTTTATCGCAGGACAATAGGTTTACAGCCATACGTGAGCAGGACGTTTTCAGTGACAAGATGTACTAGATGAGTTAATGGGTCACTGTGGAAGAAGTCTTGTCAGTTTTGGCTCAGTGAGCCAAATCTCTCTGATGCTTTCTGTTTAATTGCCTTTTTGCAGGTATATTCTTATAATTTTTTAGGTCTTCTCATCCTCTTATTTCTCTCTTCCAGAAAAACCTGAATAATTTACTGAAAGGCTGCACAACTAGTGACATGTCTATGTATCTGCGCTAGAGGAAAGGACATAAAGATAGAAGCAAGGGATAGAAGTAGAAATGAAACAACAAGGCATCTAAGAATTTTAATTGACATGGAGGCCTGTGTGGTTTTTAATTGTGGCAAAAAGTGTTTTGGGAATTTGAATTACATTGCTGCGAGGCTGAAGGTCAGGCTGTCAGTGCCCTCTGCCCCTGCCTCTGAGCGGTGTGTGTTGGGGGAAGACATGTATCATGAAGACCCCCTCAGTACAGTGTTTCCTAACATTGTCTTTGCCATAGCCCACTTTCTATGTACTCCATAAAGCATTTACAAATTACAAAATACACGTTTAACTTTGTTCATTCCCTATAAATATAGTATAATTCTGTCTGAAAGCTGAGCTTGTTTTGATGAACCTGGTATTCTGTGTCAACCTGATGACAAGCACATGCTGGGTTCATGGTCAACTGTCATGGAAACGTGAAAAGACTAAAATAATCTACTTTTCCATATAACCATTTGTAACTTTAATTTTAAATTCAAATCATAACACATCTGAGCAGTTCTTAAGGCACTTTTGTGGCACACTGGTTGAAAATCAGGGCCTCAGACATCTGAGTGTGCATCTGTGTGTGGTCGACAGTGCTGATCTGCTCAGCACGCACAATTAGAATTTCCTCAGTAAAACAAGAAAAGGCACACAACAGAAAACACCACCCACTCACTTTTGAGCTATTTGGGATTACACCATCACTCATGAAATACTTGGTCATGAGCTTAACAGTTTTGTGGTTGTAGTATTGAGGTTGTTGCCATTTATTTTAAAGCCTTCTACTTCATTTTTGAGGCAAGTTAATGCAATTAAAAGGCCACACTTAATTGTAAAGGTCATTTTTTTCTGAGAGTGAATCATAGAGTCAGCCTCAGCCAAGTCTCAGGGTTTTGGACTGTATTTCTACAATGGAGACCATATGTAGAAACATCACAGCGTTCTCTGTTTGTTTGCCATTGCCAGTTTTTGCCCTTTCAATAAGAGGCATTTAGAGGCTTTACAGAGACAACACTGCCTGATGCCTCTCTAAGCCACAGCTTTGTCTTTTTCATCCTCTTCTCCAGCCCTCCGCATCCTTAATATGTTGTCAAGGCAATAGAATGATCATCTGTCTTACCTCTTTGCTGTGATGCATTAGGGTTAAGGGATATGTTGCACAACACAACACATCAGGGGTGGGGCAGTCTTGTAAGCAGTTTGGTTTTGTAAGATGTGGTTTTAGCGATGCAAAGGTGTCACCACCAGGACTCATGACCATGATTTGTATGTTTTTGAGTTTTACATTTTTCACAGGTGAAGATGATAAAAACATTACTTATTGCAAATAAGTGAGGACTGTGTAAATTCCAAGTAATCTCAAAATATACCTTGATTGCCTACGTAAAGTTGTATTCAAAGATGTCAAAGAGAGATAAACTCAAAAGATAACCAACAAAACCTGACCTAGGATGTCAGACTGTGTCGTGCTTCAATAAAGCGTCAGAAAAGACAGTGGAGTATAGATTGTTGAATTGGGGATGTTTGTTATGTGAAACATCTGCTTTCAAAAACTGCTGTGGCATACTTGGCTCAAAAAACAAAATCCTTAGTGAGGTTTTTTTCTACAGTACAGTGAACTAGAACTCTAGTCTAAACTTAACTAGTACTAAAAAATAAAACATTCTAAAATAGCATACAAGACCCTTCACAGAGTTCAATAGCATGTTTATCAGTCTGTAAAGATCAAAAGTCAACCTGAAGACAGGGTCAGACCGGGTCTGTTTATTTATATATATGTATATAAATTATAACTTATTCCTCCTTGTGGTCCTTATCTTTGAATACCGTAGAGGAGCAAATACGTCTCATCTCTACCCCAGTAACCAAGTCAGTTTTATGTAAACAGCCATTTATACATGTCCCAATATGAAAAAAATCTTTCTCAACATCTCTCTTGTTGTCAGACACTTTTTTATCAATAAATTATTCACTTCCTTTTGCCTTCTTCCTTCCACGTTTCTTGGCGTTCTTCTCTTGTTGCTGGTGTTCAGACATAAAGTCTAGGCGGTCACCCAACCACGCAGACAAGATTACATTCAATGCTCTCTTTTATGTTTTTCTTTGTAGAAATTTGCAATTCCACATGTCACATTCAGTCATATAGAGCTTGTAGTGAGAAGGCTCTGACAGTCAACATGTGATAATGTTTATATGAATCCTAAAGAAAAGACATCTTTGTTGGTTCCACTATGATTGCCTCCACCCTTTCCAAAACCAGATGTAAATGGAGCATTAAAAATATGCAGTTAACAAGTTGAAATTATCATTCAGTTCCTAAGCTTAACTGCCTATTATGTTTGAGTTAATGACATCACCACAAATTTTTATGAAGATCACCGGGTGATAATAGCACTCAGATGGCCGTGTTGAGATATTTTGCAATCTTTGGACGACCACAACAGTTATTTCCTCAGATAATTTTAATAAGATACTGCTGTCAGGGGCAAATAAAAAGGATGGTAAAATAATGGTAGTTTGTGGAGCACACCTCACCAAAAATTAACATCACATATTGCCTGTTCAGGTCATTTTATATTATTTAGCATATTAGTATATTATTATATGAACAGTATCATGTTGACTTTACTTTAAAAACCATTAACTCAGACGTTTTATAGAATTACTTTAACCCTATTTCTGCTTTCTTGGAAAGAGGACAGTGACAGGAAAAATAGACAGAGACAGAATATGAAAAGCAGCATTTCTTTCTTCAGCATTTCATTGTCTGATATTTATTTTAACACGTATACACAGTATAGTAAATACACATGTAACATATACACACACAGGCAGAAGATATCCATTTACTGCAAGGTCACCATGTTTCTTTGGTTGCATTAATGGCCACACCACAGAACCACACGTCCCCACAAATGACAATCATAGATTTACACACACACACACACACACACACACACACACACACACACACACACACACACACACACACACACACACACACACACACACACACACACACACACACGTGGCACACACTTAATTACTGTAAGACTTACCCTCGGGTTGCATCCTCTTCTGTGTTCTGTCTCCGGCACCAGTTATCAAGTGGAATTGATGACTGGTGGAGGGTTCAGAGCTGTCATCTGTCTCTGGAACACGCTCCCCCATCAGGCCATGCATCTGGGATGGATTACATGCATGTGTGTGGTGTGTTCATCAGTTGGGTCTCACTATATGTTTATGTGTGAAAGGCTGTGTGTGATCATTTGAACTCTTGAGTGCCATTATTAGGGATCTGTGGATTTGTGGCGCATCGTCCCGAGAAACATCCAATTGCGTGGAGTGAAATGAAACAAGAGAGGCAGCGCTGCAGCTAGCAGAGTTTAGCTGCCTGGTGGTCCTGCTCTCTCACTCTGTTGGTTGTGGGAAGAAGTTTCCATCACAAATTCAAGTTTGTGGTGGTTTGAAATCAAGCCTGTCGTCAGCCCTGGGCTAAACCGCAGTCATTAGATGGCAGCTGGTGAAGTCAGGCAGGGTAAAAGATGCAGTTTAAAAAAGCAAGGGTAAGGAAGAAAATAGGGAGAAACAGAAACATGCTGTAATAAAGGACAGAAAGAAAATGTAGTGAACAAACATAAAAGAAAAGATGAGATTGAGCATGGATTTTGCAGCCTCGTAACCAAGAAGTGTCCTCCAATCCATAGGAAAGAGTAAAAGGAGAGATTTTGAAAACAGTCAGTTTACATCAAGTCAAAATGTGATCTTTTTATGTTCTTTGATGCATTACGGAGAATATACCTGACAGTAGATGTGACAGGAAATAAAAATTTGTAAATCGTACCCTGTCCATGTTGGAAGCAGTAATTGCTCCTTAAATTACCTTTCTGCTAAGCTACATTTGAAAACTTTATTTGTTGAATTTATTTCAAACGTCATACTGCTAGAAGAGGAAGATCAAATTAAAATGTGTATGAGTTGGGCTCAGCGTGGTGAAAGAACACATTTCTGATCTGGCACCATTACAAGTGTGGCTATTGTTCTGTAGCAGTGAGGAGATGGACAACACCAGAAATATCGACTGTATTTTAAATAAATGGAGATTATTATCCCATAAGAGAAAAAGAAGAATTCAAAAGAAAACAAAGGAATAAGAAGTTACCAATGAATAATAAAGTGAATAATTAAAAATGGAAGAAAAGGACAGCAATTGCAAAAGAAAGAACGTTAACATTAAGTGCCACACATTGTTTGCATGCAGTGTACTCAGACCTTTTTTTTAGTTTTGTTGCCTATTCCCAAGAGAGACTTAGCATATGTGTACACTCTAATAAGACTGATGGCTGCTCATACTGAGGCAATTACAGAGCACTATGTTGTTTACCTTTTATATACCGCATATGTGTTTGTGCATTCATTTATATGTCAAGAGTGTAAATGGACTTGCGTGCCTTACCTACCTATGCGTTTGCAAACCATTGCATGCAGTATATATAGTGCTGGTCACTTTCCTTACTGAGGCACACTAATTGCACCGTGTGCTGTTTCACATGTGTTTTCTCAGTGGGGCTGATTAAGTGAATTATGCCTCATAGCTGACGGTCAGAATGACAGCCACTCTTTTCCTGGCAGATTTTACCCTGAGTCAGCAGAATGACAGAAAGCTGTGTGTGTTTATGGCCTCTGTTGCTGTTAAGTGCTGTAACAGCTACATGTTGTGTAACCTGTTGGATATTTTTGGATGGGAAAAGCCATAGAAGCTCCTTTACCTGATCTTTATTTAAGTAAATAACTTATACCAGTAACATACAGTGGCTATTTAAACTAGTTTGATAAACTGGGCACTTTGGGCAAATTGCATTAATAAGAATCTTGAACCATCAATGAACCGGTGGCTGTAAATAGGAAAAAAGAACATAACCCTTTGTGACTGTGTTGCTGCTGGTATTGATGAACGGAAGGTTCAGTTTAGGGGTTCCTCAGTTGTTGTTCACTGCACTGGTTTTATGGAGCTTTGTGATTATGTTTTTATAAACCAGAGTAATTGTAAGTTAGGAACATCCTGGTCTTTGCCTTCATGAATGAAAAAATGACAGTAAATGGGCGTAAATAAGTAAATTGGGCAGCATGGTGGCCCAATCGATAGCACTGTGGCCTCACAGCAAGAAGGTTCTGGGTTTGAATCCAGGTCGTTCCGGGCCTTTCTGTGTGGAGTTTGTATGTTCTCCCCATGTTTGCATGGGTTTCCTCCGGGTGCTCCGGTTTCCCCCCCCATCAAAAAACATGTACTAGGTTCTCCAGTCAGTTCTGGAGTTGGTCCCCGGGAGCTGTAAATGGCTGCCCACTGCTCCCTTGAGGGATGGGTTAAATGCAGAGAATGAATTTCGTTACATGTACAGTATGTGTATGTGACAATAAAGTACCTTTAAAAAAATGTGATCACTGCCACTGCTATATAAACTCTCCAATGTGGCAGAAGGTATTGTATGCCAGAGAAACTTTCCAAAGTGCCAAATCATATCATGGTCACAACTTTGAAGTAATGTCAGTACAGTGACTCTTTCAATTGTCTGTAGCGGCTTGTGAAGCTCTCCTGTCTTATGTATTGCTGCCAAAATTCAGAATATATTTGGTTGGAAGACGTTAACGGCTGTGACCTTTCAATGCATTGGCCTTGAAATTCCTTGCTGGTGATGTTGTAAGGAAAGAGAAACTCACTTTGCAATGAATGCATGAGTGATTCCCAGCAAATTACTTTAAAACCCGAATGTCAGCGGAGGTGAACCTGAGTTTGTCATTAGACAGTTTCCCAGTTCCATCCCATTAGAATTTCTGTGCATGTTTAGGTTTGCACGTGATTTGCAGTTGCATGCTTTTACAGCCGGCATTACGGATGAGTGCTGTGAGAATATCAAGGCTGTTTTGATCATTTATTTCAAGTCCACTTGTGTCAACAACTTACACAATAGATACAAAAAAGAGGATGAGATACAGCCCTTTATCTTGATTTGTTTTTGTTTTGGTCAGTTTCTCTCTTTTGTTACTCCTTCCTGTCAGACTTTAGAGACTTTTGAGTTCATTCACTTGATCATGTTGATCACGCCACTTACAGTATGTGCTCCGTGTTAAAACTATTTCCTGTGTGGCAGCCAAAGGACTGCCTTGAGATTTCCCTTACATGTGTTGTCATTTAAGGGGAGTTAGCATCCTATATCCTCAATCATGTTTTATTTATAATATTCAGGATGAGGAAAATTGCTTTGTTCCACTGAATATCGAAAATTAATTTGTCCATTTGGCCAAAAAGGTTCTGATATTTTGTGCAGGGAAGGAACCATTGGTTCTTCTCTACAGACCTGCAGGGAAATGTGTTTTTGGAAATGAAGATGTAATGATTTCCCTTCCCTTAACCACAATTCATATGGTGCACTTGCGCAAGGCACTTAACCCCCAATATTTCTAGTGGAAGCTTCCAGGCATGGATGTTCTTTGGTGTTAGACTTTGGTGCTGGAACTGAAAAGCACAGGTTAGGTTTACGCCGTCTCATGCTGTTTAGATCTCATGAGTACTAGCTATGATTTTTCACAGTGCTGGTGCAAAGACAGTGGCTGTGGTTAGGATCACCGTAGCCAAACTAGTCTAAAGAATACTTACAACAGCCATGGGAACTTCTCCATAAGGAACGGGATGTCAGCTTTTCCATCTCTGAAAAGTTTGGCTCGAGATGCATGTTCCGTTCAGAGCAGCCAGACACATTTCCATGTTAGTTTTAAAAAGCGTCTCTGATCGCTGTAAATGTTCCTTCGCTCCACCTTGAGGATTTACATGGATGCCAAAATCTGGGTCATTTGGAAAAAGGCTTCTTGCTTCTTTGTGTATCTTATAGAAATTGAAAGTGCTTGTGGAGTGCTTTTCAAGACGAAATGTAAGGTAATGCTGGTGGCGAAGAAAAGAAAAGAAAAGAAAATGCTTCTGATTCCTCATTGTATGCGGTGTAAAGTTATGTCAAACTCAAAAACCTTTCTGCCTCACTTGAGACAGAAAGAGAATAGAAAGTCCTTCATGATAATTCTGTTTGAGAAGTCTTGTCACTGCACTAAATTTGGGTACTGGCTTCTAGACAAAGTATAAGACTGTTGTAAAACAGTTCAAACAGTAACCTTTTTCAAAAGTCATGGATGCTTTGTAATAGTCCTCTCTTCAACAAGGGAAACATTGTTTTACAATATGCTTGCATGTGCAAAACTGCAGTGTGTGTGTGTGTGTGTGTGTGTGTGTGTGTGTGTGTGTGTGTGTGTGTGTGTGTGTGCGCTTTTTGCAGTCCCTCATCAGGCTCATTCCATAGCACAGCTGCAGTGGCTAAAGTCACACAGTTTTGACTCAAGAAGGGGCTTAGCAGCTCATTAACGGATAGAACAAAGTAAGCTGAGAAACAGCAGTGACTACCAACCCTGGCAGAGATGGTGCTCAACTTTCATGGTACAGTTAAAAACAGCCAAATCCTAAGCAGACACTGACACAGGAACATTACAATAACCGAATTATACAACCAAAGAAGAGCCAGTAACACAAAAATGGCAGGGAGGATTGTTACGATTGGTCAATTAATCAATTAGCCTGACTGACTTCCAGTAAATCTAGATTAAATTCTGGTTCATGACATGTAGATGAAACCAGCTTTTGTGCATCAGTGACAGAATGAATTGGAATTCTTTCAGAGCTCACATCTTATCAGTACATACACCTTCAAATTTTCATCATCATTATGTGCATTATCTGTCTTGAGAAACATTTTAAGACTATAATTCCAACCTTCCTTGTCATTCCTTTTATGTTTTTTTCTTTATTATCCATCAGTCTATATGTCATGTATCTTTCTCACATTTCCTCCTCTCCCTTTCTCTGTTGGTTAAATATATCTCCTTTCCTGAACTTTTTCCTCACTGCAATTCATATCGTGACATTATAATCTGGACATCCGTGCAAATCTGCCAAAAGCAATATTTGGCTAAGGACATGAATTTAAGAAACAAAAAATGCTTCAGCCTGTGGCCCTATTAATCACAGAACCTCTTTCTGTTGTTTCTTTGCAGAGATTGGACCTATAACAATCACAACAGACCCCAAGAAGTTCCAGTATGAGCTAAGGGAGCTGTACGTTCAGGTGGGTTCAAAGATCACATTCATCAAACCTAGGAAACAGCAGCAGTAGCCTTTATGCTATAGCATTAGCATAATGTCATCTGGCCTTGATAGAAGTGGCAGACTGTGGTCATACCAGACGTCTGGGTGGGAACGTTTGTTAGCTGATTAAGACCAAGTCTGATGGGTCAGTCTACATTGGATGATGAAAGAAGTTTTAAACAATGGTTTATTTTTCTTTACTTTTAGAAGAGACATGCCATTACTGTTCCCTGTTTTAATGGGGTTTCTTTCTTCATATAATGTAGCTAGGGGTTCTAACACTCATGGCTTTGGTCATATGGTGACCTTACTGTTTAAAAAAAATATCTTCATCCCATGTTTATTTGACTTCTTGCACCATTACAAACAAATGTATAAACAAAAGCATACAATGGCTAGACAGCTAAACAGAGAGACAAGAAGTTGTGCACAAAGCCTGTTCTGTAGCAAAGCAGAAAAACTGCAAATCTGGTATTCCTTATGTCTAGCTACAGTATGATAGACAGGGACAGACACGGGCAGAGATAAGCAGCATTCAGAGGTCTGTCCTTTGAAGAAAAATAGTTTGGCAAGTGTCTGTGCATCCTTGGCATGTGCTAAAGTTGATCTGGTGTGCGAGCGTGTTGTGTGTAGAATGGAAGCGATCCAGTTTCCTCTCACTTGCCGCTTCATTCCTGAGTCTGTTTTTCCTCCCCTCACCTCTTCACCTGCACACCCCTGAAGAGGTTTTGGCCAGAACGCACGGAAAAGATACACTTTGGAATTGACATTTTTCTTGAAATTTAGATTCTCCTGCCATGAATTGTGTTTAAGGGTAAAGATGTTAGGCAACACTTCATCTTTTTTAAGCCACAAGAACAAAACTGCACAGAGGGTTTATCAGGCTTAATGTTGGGGGCAATGGGGGTATGGGGGAGTGCATTTTTGTCCAGAGGGGAGATTTTCGTGTTCAGGAGACACAGATGATTCCCGTCTCTTCACCTCCCCCCCTCCTTGGACTAAAATCATGGGTCACTCCATTCTAGATGTTACTCTTGGGAGTGATGCTAGCTAGATGTTGAACCCCCCCAACAGAGAGAATGACAGAGGATCAGAAAGACAGATTGAACATTCACATTCACACCTACGTCACAATTTTTTTTAAACTAGGTTTGTTGCTTGTATGGTTAAAAAAATATTGGTTTTGCATCCTTTTTTCTATTTTTTGCGGCATATCTTTAAAAGCTACAGAGTTCATGGATGTGATATTTCTACCACTAGATATCTTTTTCAAGATGTAATGTTATATGTGCTATAATGTGCTATTTATGCTATAATGTGCTATTTATGTATTGCTGATTGGAAAGTCTGGCATCAAGGACTTTAACAGCGCTGCTAAAATGCTATATATTCACTCAAATGCAATTTTTATTTAAAAATTGAAACTTGAAGAGAAATGTGAACAACCATTACAGAGTTTTGCAAGTTTGCAAGATAATTGTTCTATATATGTGTGTTGGCTTAATGTATCCATGTTATCAAAGCACTGATAATTACATTGCATTGATAATTATATATTACATATACTCATTGACCACTTTTTGATGTACATCTGTCCAGTCCAATACAAATGTACTGCCATAAAATCTACTTGAACATCGCATTCTCATGAACGAGTTTGTATGATATCGTACGGAAATGTATGCACATCAGTACATATGATGGTCATGCGACGCCGGCTACAGAGCTCTGTGAGCTGTTGCCTGTATCAGCAGCCGTTGCTAGTTGAGTTTAGCTGACAAAAGGTTACTTGAAGCCGGCTACAGGGCACCGCGAGATGGCAGTTAAGTTTAACTGACAAAAAGTGAGCGCTGACAGTTATGTTTAGGCACCAAAACGACTAGTTCAATTTAGGAAAAAGATTTTGGTTTGGATTAAAACACTCCAGAGGAAAGTCGTTTGTTTTCCCCGGGAAGTGAATTCCACTCCCTGGCTTGAAAGCTCTGTGTTTTATACAGCAGCAATCAGTGTGGTGCATACAGCAACAAATACGTTAAATACATACAAATCACTGTGCTTTACTTTTCGTAGTTCTATGTACGAATGGTTCATGAGAATACCTGACTTGAATAATGCCTATAATGTTCAGTTTATGTTGATAATTGTCATTGTACAGGTATACCTAATGAAATGGCCATGTATTACCATAGACTGCATACTAACTAATAATGACTAAATAAATCAGAGAGCTGTGTTGGTTGATCACAAACTCACACATACATTTATGTACATTCACACCATTTGCTGATGATATCCTGCTCTTTCTCAGGGAGGTGGGGACTGTCCAGAGATGAGCATTGGCGCCATTAAGATTGCCTTGGAGATCTCCTTGCCGGGATCCTTTATTTACGTCTTCACAGATGCCCGTTCCAAAGATTACAAGTTGACTCATGAAGTCCTGCAGCTTATTCAGCAGAAGCAGTCACAGGTTTGGATATTACTGCAAAAAATTGCATATTGTATACAGGTTTAACATACAGGTAAATATATCACATTTTTATATATATATATATATATATATATATATATATATATATATATATATATGTGTGTGTGTAGGTGGTGTTTGTGCTGACAGGGGACTGTGATGATAGGACTCACATCGGCTACAAGGTTTACGAGGAGATTGCTTCCACCAGCTCTGGGCAGGTCTTCCATCTAGACAAGAAACAGGTCAATGAGGTAAGAGCATTACTAAACAGAAATTTGGAGGTGCACTTCTCTTCAAGAAGAACAACTTTCTGGTAAAAGACGTGCTTTGGTCACAGCATTTACATCATTTAAGCTTGGCCTAGATTCAACCCCTAAGCTGTGTAAATTAAATGGCAGTAGAAGGTTTTACAGCCGCTCTTATGTCTTTTGCTATGCCCATGTTCAAGTCTGGACTCCAGATCAAATATGCAGGAAACATTCAATTGAATTATGGATACCTTAGCTTTTTCAACCATTCCAAGAAGTGTAAATCAGCAGTCTTGGACTGGGCAGTAAGTCCAAGCCTGTAGTTCGAATAGCATTGCTGTTTTATCACTTTAATATAAGAGTCAGGGTAGGGGAAGAAGGGATTCTCGATTTTGAACAATTTTCTATAAGACTGCATGAGAGTCCTTTGATCCTTGTCTGTCATTTTGGTAATACTCCCATTTCTCTATTAATCTATTTTATTTACCTTCTATGTCTTTCTTGGTTTGTCTTATTAATACATTTGCTAATCAGCAGCATCATTTTCACTAAAAACATTTGCAGGATAACTACAACTCTCCTTTTACTATCTGTGCCACCAGGGCTGATTTCAATTAAAGCAAGGATGTAAATTAGAAATGTTGTTTTATAACTAGTTTTGAGAAACACTAGCATCAAATATCTTGACCATGTTTGGTCTGTTTGCAGTGATTATTCTAAAAATGTTTGTAGCTTTAAGGAACAAATTTACAGAAAATTTACATTTATGGAGCATCTCAGTACATTTGAGTCAAACCAAGTATTTTTCCCTGTGCACCTAGCTTTACCCTGAGACTCTGGATGTGCTATATCATATTACTCTCAAGCCACAAATGCTTGTTTGACTTTTAATGGGTTAAATAGTGTCTGGGTCTCACACAGTAGCTGTTGAGTTCTCCATAGGGACAGGGGGGAAACAGGGGGGCAACACAGGGGAATGTTAGAAACTTCCTGATGAAAGCTTTGCACATGTTGCGGGGATGACCTTGTGTACAGCTGGGGGGGGTAATTTATGTGTGTGTGTGTGTGTGTGTGTGTGTGTGTGTGTGTGTGTGTGTGTGTGTGTGTGTGTGTGTGTGTGTGTGTGTGTGTGTGTTAGTCATTAATAATGGACTTCCTTTAATAATGTTATTTTCAATTTGTTAAACATTGTGTTCTTAAAATAAAGCACCTTATCTGAGAGGTATACCATCATAGAGACAGATTACATTTCCCACACTATAAATGATGTGTAATTCCTACATTCTTCACATTTTCTTCCCTTCGCTTTAGGTTTTGAAATGGGTGGAGGAGGCGGTGCATGCATCCAAGGTCCACCTGCTGTCCACTGATCACTTCACTGGTGCCAGCAACACTTGGCAGATGCCCTTTGACCCCAGCCTGAAGGAAGTCACTGTGGCCCTCAGCGGCCCAGCACCTAACATTGAGATAAAGAACCCCCAGGGTATGATAAGTGTTACCATACATAAGCAGGATTGCCAGTGGGATTCCAAAAAATCTTAATTTTTAGATTGATGTTTATATATATGTATATATATAGTTGACAAAGAAAATATAAATAACAGCAGAGGGGAGATTTGTAACACAGCGCTCTCCACCACATCATAAAAGATTTTTGGACTTTTGGAAAAATGATCTTCCATTGCTCGAGTAAAGCAGTTCAGACTTAAAGACTATGACAAGTAGCATGGAAACTGTTGTAGCTGGTTGTGGTGATCCCAACACCTTATTAATCCACTTTATGTTGGGTTTTATGGGTCGTTTATCTATATATAAACTAACCAAAAACATATGTATTTATTGCACATTTATTTGTTAAACTGATATTGTGTAAATTAGCTTTGATTTCTAATAGCTTTCTATGAATCTTAGGTGTTTCCATGTGTTTTTCCACATAACTGACAAAAGGAAGTAGTCTTTAGACTGTTAGTTTTTCCAGTCTTTGTAGGCCATTTTTACAGCAATTACAGTACATTTTCTTTATTGATACAAAAATAAATCAGTGTAAAAAAATTATTAGTGGTTATTCCCTGGTCTATTATTTTGTTTGCATAGATAATAATACAAACTTTGAAAATGCAGCATCAAGATACTTCCAGTGCAGATAGAGTGTATTTGAAAGCAGACAAACTATCTAAACACCGAGGTGTAAACTTTAGGTCTTGGTGTCAGTCAGTCAAAGAGAAGCTTTTTTAAGACTATTTTGGATCAAGGTCTAGTTAAAGTGAGTACACAGAAAAAAAGATTTCTCTATCATAGGGCTGGATGTATTCCAACATCATCTGGGGTCCACTAATTTAGCACATGTTGTTTAATGCTAAAACCATATCCTGAGTCTTTATATGTTGATGACTTTTGTAACTTGAAGCCATGCATCAAAATATGTTAAGAATTCATTTGTATTAGTCAAAGCTGCAGAAAAGGTGAATAATTGTCTCAGTGTTCATGTTTGGCCTCTAGGGAAGCTCATGGGGAACAGTGACGGCCTGACGGAGCTCTTGCACATTCCCAACTCTGCCAAAGTTGTCAACATCAAGGACCCACAGCCTGGGATGTGGTCTATCAAGGTAAATAATTCATTCTTTTTGGGAATGTGTGTAAAATTGCAGGCTTCTCCTAACAATTCCCAGAGCTGAGCAGTCTTTAAAAACACAAATAGTTCAGTAGTATAACCTTCCCCAGCAGGGAACTGTGCCCTTGAAGAAAGTTCTTAAGTTGAATTACTGCAGTAATATATTAGCATGTTGTGATACACTGATATGTAATCAATTTAACATGCATGATGTCTGGTGAAAACATCTCCAAGCAAACAAAAAAACATGATCACAAAGACACATTTGAGCATTGAAATGATTTTTAAGACAGTCCTGGTAGATGAAGATAAAGTATGTTCAAGGCCACTGCTGTCAACACAAGCTGCTACATTTTTGTTTGGGGCACTCTTGCTGTTGTTTTCCCCTTGCCGAGTTGAAACTGTTGGCACCCTGCTGTCAAGGTAGTGCAAAAAAGTTCACACATTTGACTGCCTGCACTTTCGATGCCAGATGTTGGGAAATGGTGAGCATTTTAACCTGAGTGATTTGTTGAAGGGGCCTTCTGGGACACTTTCCTTCATCTCTGCATAGCTGTGTAATGTGTTAGCACCGATTTGATTTACAGGGGAAGAGATTAGATAAAAACATTGTCATCTCTATGTTTCCTCTCCAAGAAAAGTGCAGTTGTGAGGAGATGAGGATGTCTTAAGGATCGGATTTCCCATGATTTGTTCTAGCACTTCTACACTTCTAGGCTCTTTTTATTCTTGTACAACATGAAACCTTCCTAAATACGACCCTGCGTCTGTTTCTTGTTGTGCCTCTTCTTCTCTTCTTCTTGTCATGTCTTTTAATGCCTATGTAATCACCTCTCAGTGGGCAGTAATGGCATTACGGGCATTATGGGAGATCCATTGTATTCAAAGTTTAAATTGCATGCGTTGATTTGTCTCGATGTAAAGGTAACTCAAAAAAGTAACATGGATGTGGAACGTACATTCAGTCAGTAATGCATTTTTTGTTTTTTGGACTGAGGTTGATTTACTGTATAGGATGAAACAAGCCTTTTCCAGCTGTGTCTGCACATAACCCACATGTTAATCTCATGCTGTGGTCTGTCACTAAACACCGGTGTAAGGAGCCCTTTCTCTGTTCACATAGAAAAACTGGCAGGAGCTTAACATTTCTTACTGTAGCATTACAGACTTTTTTCTCGTGTGTGATAACCCCTGTGAAAACACTCCACAGTATGTTGCATTACCTCTGGCAAACCCTTTTCAGCTTTTGATTGGTTGTTTGCATTGGATTTTTGTCTTCATAAGACCTTGTTTTCTGATTGGGGGAACTTGTACTTTGGGGTTAACAGATGCTTAACTGCATTAATGTGTGTTCTGTTTAATTTCAACTTAAACACCATATCAGAAGTCTTTGATTGAGGCCTTTGCTTTCAGACTTCAGCCAATTAATATGGTAAGGAGGCTTCCGGTCATGGCGGCGTAGGAGTCACGTGTGGTGAAATCAGCTCCCGTGCAAATTCTTAATTCCTAACCCTATTCCAGTGAGGATACGACACATTCTCCTTGCTCACGTAAGCCACAACTATGAATTTAGTTTTGAACCCAAAAAAGGACCGATCATCTTCTAACCCCAAAACTCTAACCCAAGCAGCCAAGGCACTAAAAAGAGAACTGGCTGACCTTAAACTGGTAGATATTAGGAGGGAAATTAATAAAACGCTACGTGAGTACTCGTTCTACTCACATGCTCATAAAAGTTACTCCAGAATCGATGTTTTTCTTATTCATAGTGAAAAAATCCACCTTATAGATTCATGTGAATACATAGCTATGACTCATTTAGACCACACTCCTCTCATGCTTCATATAGCTTATAAAAACACCTCAAGGATGAACCTAAACTAATCAATGAGGCCTTTAGGGACTACTATGTGGTTCTCAGGGTATGGGTATTTGTAAAATTGATAGTTTTTTGGAGGAATTTCTCTGCAAGGAAAGAAAATGAAAATAAATAGTGTTTAAAAAATTTTTTTAATATGGTAAGCTGTTCCATGGATAGTGCTCATTAAAGTGATGAGGGATATCAAACAGACATACTGAAGAGAAATTGCATCCTCCTGTTTTATTTCTGTCCCATATTTGCATCTCGTTCTGCTCCTGTCTGATCTTCCTTCATGAATCTCTCTGTCACTTTTCTGTTTCCTCATACCCCCCCCTACACATTTACTCCTCTAATTATCTCCCTCAGAGAAGCACAGGAGGATCTTCTGTTCTCTCTCTCTCTCTCTCTCTCTCTCTCTCTCTCTCTCTCTCTCTCTCTCTTTGGCACTAATACATCTTTATCTTAATACATCGTTTTTTCCCATTTCTCCTCTTGGACACTGCCTTTTCCAACCTCATCTGGCTTGCAGACTAAAATATCTCCGTAGCCTTGTTTCCCAGGACATCGAAAGAAATGTGGATAAATACTTTAGGGGGATTTCTCTGTTCTGCCATGCTGGGTTTCAGTAATGCTAATGGCCCGTGACACCCCAGTGTAAGACCCAGGCCATAGATTGTGTGTGAAAAGGAATTTGATCCATTTTAATCTGCCTTTAATTGGATGTTGTGGCGAAGTGTAGAAGGTGGGCTCACCCCACTATCACCCCCTGCTTCTTCAGTTTTAAAGGTCCAGTGTGTAACGTGTTTAGTTGTTCATTATCAAAACCTGTGTTGCCCGTTCACAAACTTGTCCTTTTTCATGAATATTTACCACCACCATCAATTTCAAGTATTCCTTTTGGCTTGAAATTTTACATTTGCATTCGCATACGCCATCTTGAAATACGTTAGCCGCTCAGGGACATACAGGACATACTGCTCCGCCTTTCGCGTTTTCGCTGTCACATGTTAAACTCACAGGTGCTGCTAATGCTGCTAATGGGTATCGTAGCTTCCCAGCCCCGGCAAGTTTGAAGAAGGAAACATGGAGGACCACACGTATTCAAAATCCAAATTTCAGGAACAGGAGTCTTCTTCTTCGCCCAGAAAAAGAAAAAGGATATTGAAAAGAACAAGAGACCGGCTTTTTGAAGCATGAAGGCTACCGTAGCTGTAATACGTACTTTGAACTGCGTGGTGTGAGAGAGTTGATTGCGATATATGATCTAGATGGGAAAAAATCCTACACATTGGACCTTTAAACCTTGCCAACCTACCTTACATTTAATTTGTGCTTTGTGGGACTATAGTGACTATGTGTGTGTAAGTGTTTAAATATGAGTCATCTAGGTCAGACTTCTTCATGCTGCAGTGACATCAGCATTGATGAGTGCATTTAAAGGTTTGCATGAGTACAAAGAATCACATCAGTAGGTGTTCAGTGTAAAAATCTGTATCAGTTATCTCATCCCAGCCACACAAGAGCTGATTGAGCTGAGTGAGGGTGTATCTGAGACCTGTGCTGCTCAATTTGTCCGGGTGGGTGTGAAGTTGGCTTTAATGACAGGGATTCTTCTTGTCTTTGGTAAGAGCGTGACCTTTAAAGGACCTCTCCTCTAATTATGGCCTCATTTACAACCAACTAATGACCCAGGATAATTCCATGGCGGCCATTACCGCATGTTTGATGACCACTACATGTATTGTTTTTCATGACGTGCAGGTATTAGCATTTAAGGCTGTGCCGGATCCCCTTTGTACTGGCATTACCTCGTTGTTTGAGCAATTTCACCTCTAGCTGTGGTATGCGTCTGTCTAAATGCACTGCTCAATCCTGTTGGCGGGTTTCTTTTAACAAGGATTTAGGTTTTTGTCAAGTAGAACTCAGTAATTGCAAAATACAGTAAATCCATGCATTCTCTTTCATTTCAGGCAATTGCAAATGACAGTGTAGGTTTGCATGCCTCACTCTGCATCATGAGTAAATGTCTGTGACACCTCCAAAGTGTTTTACCTAAGATGAGGAGTTTCCACCTCTCTCCAACCTATATTTTATTGTAATTACTCTGTCTCTATTTCTGCAAAGCTTCAAAAGACTTCCACACGAAGAAGACCCCGTGATTATAGTGGTCGTGTTTGTTTAATTAAAGTATGAATGTCAGACTGAATGGGTCATCTATGAATTGTGGATGTTTTATAAGCTTTGGTGTGAGGCATCTGATAGTCCGCCTTGACTTACTTAGAGTTGCTTGTCTATACATGCAGGGATGGTTGGCATACAAAAGGCTGTTACACAACAGTCCCAGTGCTGTGTCTGTCATCTAGACCACTTTGTGCTGCTGTTAATGCAACAACTGTTTTTTGTTTTGTTGTTTTTCTTTTGTTTTCATAAGTTATAAAAAATTGTTAGCCGGGGTTTTTGACCAAATCAATTTGTACCAAACATCTAATACTATAGCACTTATCAAACAACAGTTGTAAACAATAAAGATGTGACCGCAAAAAGTGCTTGTTTTATATAGATACTGATCTTTCATAGGATGTTAAGACAAAATATTATCATTCAGATTAAGCCAGAAACATGGATGTATTAACCAGTAGTTCTAAGTCACATTACCCGACATACAACACAAGTCCTGGACATATGTAAATCTACAGTTCCCCTTTTGTTGATACAGACCTCTAGTGAAGGAAGACATTCAGTCCGTATCTCAGGTCTCAGCACCATTGACTTCCGAGCCGGGTTTTCCAGAAAGCCCACCCTGGACTTCAAAAAGACCTCCAGTAGGCCAGTTCAAGGTCAGTGAGGTCAACCATACCAAATACCATTACCATACCAAAAACAAAAAAAAGGACTACAGCTGTTGTTTGCTTTCCTTTCACCTGTTGTGTTCACTTACGGCCTTTCACTTTGGGACATTAAAGTATACAGTATACATTTGACCATCTTTCCAGGTATTCCCACTCACATCCTTTTGAACACCACCGGGCTCTCACCTCCTGCTCAGGCTGACAGGCTAGACCTTGTGTCAATCAAAGGCGAAGTGATCAAAACTTTGCCAATCCGCAACTACCCTAAGCGCGAGCCATTTGGCCTCTGGAACATCACAGAGTTCATTCCACCCAACGAGGCCTTCTTCCTGCAGGTGACAGGATATGACCGGGATGGTTTCCCATTCCAGAGAGTCTCCAGTGTTTCCTTCTCCAGCATTGTACCTGGTCAGTGATACAGGTTGTCACCTATATGTATTGCTTGGTAATTTGATTAACTGCCTGATATGAGTGATTAACTTTGTTTGCTGATTTCCAATCTCTCTCGTAGAGGCCCCTAAGGTGCTGATACCAGCCACAAGTCATGGATACTACCTCCAGAGAGGGGCTGTCCACTGCCAGGTAGAGAGCCTGATCCCCTTTACGCTGCGCTTCAGCAGGGATGGGAGGCAACTTGGGGTGGACCAACTCTTCAGGTGAGCAGGGTTGGGGAGAACTATGTGTCAGTTCAGACACTGTCTTTTCAAATCAAGTCGTTTCACATCAAGACAATATTATGTACAGTATATAGCCCGATATCACAAATTTGCCACAAGGGAGGTTACAATCTGTCCTCTATCCTTAGACCTTCAATTCAGATAAGGAAAAACTCTACCAGAACAGAAGAGGGATTCCTTCTCTGGTGCTCTTCTTAAATAAAATTCACAAAAGTCAGATATGAAGAGGAAAAGCATTGCAGTAAAATGCATACATCTGCCAAAACTGTAGAAACATTATATGCCAGTTCCACGTGATGTACTTTCACCATAAGGTCTTTTTATCCATATCCCGTGTTCAACCTGTTTAAAGTTAGGAGATTCACACATTATTATGGCTGCTCCTGAACTGTGACATGGGATACATCTGTTAAAGTCTTAGCCACCTTTTAAGCATTTCAGAAGATTATTTCAGCAACATGTGTTTGATCAGAACTGTATTTGTTCAGCGGCTTTATGAGTTGCTATTCTACTACCTTACCAGTTTTGGAAAGCCATCACTCATTTTCAAACTGGAAATGAGCTCCACAGATGCCCTATGTTGTTAGATGGGGCAGATGATGAAGCGGTTGCTCCTTCTTCTCTCTGCTGAGAGTTTGATGATGATACGATCTGTTCAATCATTACATGCTGAGAAACCATATCACTTACCCCTTTGGCCAATGACCAGTCATGCAAATCTGCAAATCTATTGATAGCTTCTAAGAGATATCTCTCCAGCAGGCAGAAAGACAAACAGAATGGATCCAAACTATGCTTCCTTCCCTCCTTCCAACTTGGTTTGAGCTTAAAACTTGCATATTATGTTTCCATCTCTGCACTCCTGTGTAAATAAATCTGATTGATTTTCACCAGATCAATGGATGTAGTAGTTAGTAGGAGATCGAATGAATTAGGAATAGTGAAGCTAAAGATACTGAACATTCTTCCTTTTGATTCTAGTGAGTCCGACAATGCATTGTGGGAAATAGCACAGGTAACTCTGAAGGATGAGGGCTACTACGAGTGTATTGCTATCAGCAGTGCTGGGACAGGAAGAGCTCGCACCTTCTTGGATGTATCAGGTAAGCACAAGACTCATTCACCCTGTCACAGTTTGATAACAGGCAATTTATTCTATCTATTTGGTGATTTACTTGTAATGCAATAATTCCATTAAAATCATAATTACAAGCAGACACACAAAATGCTGAGGTCCTCAGTAAAGCTAAACTCTCTATGTTGACTAATACAATGACATTAGTAACCATATTGTTAAAAGAAAATAACTGAAGCAAAATTAATTTGAAGAATATGAGACAAATTATGTATTAAGACACTATTACAATATGTCAGAAAGACTCGCTACATAGACAGCAGTGTTGACTTTTGTCAATGGACTGTAACACTGTAATTTATGTTAATTAACAGTGTATTGCGAGCTACCCTCCATCACAATGTGTAATGAGCCAGGACTGTCGGACAGAAATGCTTAGGGGCTGGCAAGCATTAGACTGTCAACAAGTGTAATGGGTGTGTGATGGATTGATTTGCAGGACAGTGAGCAATTTAAAGTCCAACTGAAATTGAATTGCATTTTTTGTCTGCACTTTTTGTGTGTTCTCCTTTAAGAAAAGAATGTAAAACCAAAAGAGAGATTTTTTTTATTTTTGGTTTCGTAGTGGCACCCCATAGTTTTGCATTAAATCAGCGAAATACTGTTATCAGGTATCCGTCTATATAGATGTGTTCCTGTTCGCTGTCTGCCCCTGACATGTAGGCTGCAGCGCAAAGTTAGTTTACTTTGTCTCTCATTCCCTACGGTGTAAAATTGGCACTCTGGCAGCCTGCCAGCTGCTGTCAATTAAACACAGATACCGACAAGCCAATCCAGCCATTTGAGACGAAAAGGAGCAATTTTGATATTTCCCCAAAGAAAACAGTTAACAATACATTTAAAAAGCATGTTGACATTCTTTTTGACAACAAAAAGGGATGGGAAATGTGATTTCCCTTGGACTTTTAAGTATCATTGTCTTTAATGACCTGTATCATGTTTGAAAAATAATATTTGTATAAAGACACAAAATACCTTGAGTGAAATGATGCAGCAAGAGGAAGTTTATGTCATGCTCAATAGGTTTACATACATTCTCGGTCCCACCAACTCATACACTTACACTACTTATGGACATATGTTTGGAATCCATGCGCCAGTTGATGTGGGTTGAATTTCATAGGGTTCAAGGTCTCTTGCTGTGCATCCCAGCAGAGAACCTGCATGATAGCAGAATTAATGTAGCTTTAAGGAAAATTTGAAAATATGGTATTTTTGTGTGCCTGATTTGTAAAGCAATGGGCTGTAAATATGATGTAAGCTGAGAATACATATAAAGCTGTAAATAAATTCCAGGCTGTGCACAAAGAACACAGTGTAGTGATAGTTTAGGTCGGTATACTGTTACAACAACAGAGCTTAAATACTCACAGGTCACCACCATAATAAATGCATAACAATTTATGCATATTATATTTTCCAACTGAGAAATTCATAATCTATCTAATAAATTACTTGGAGAGTGATTTTGTGATCATCATGATGTCAAAGCTTTGAGAACAGACAAAACCAGTGGTATCTAATGATTTATACCTTTAGTTTCACCACTGGGCAAAAATGTATATTTGCCTATTCAAAAATCCTCTGTAGTGTGTTTATTTTTCAATCTGAGCCCTTTCCATTATGAGACCCCAGAGCTGACACCACGTAAGTCCTAATGCAGTCAGTAAAGGTTTTCTTGTCCAATTTTTGCTTTCCAAAAAACGTTCTGCTTTGTGAAATTCACTGGAGTTCCATCAACATGATGAATGTCAAGCCGAAAGGAAGAAGGTGGAGCGCAGAGAAAAAGAGAGCGTGAGGTAGTTGAAAGACACTTTGTGAAACAGAAGAAGGAGAAAGGGAGCCAGGCAGTGATCTGTGTAATGTCTGAGCGTAATTTATTACTATAACTCACCCACTATGTTTGCAGTACAAAGGTGCAGAAGGGGACTTGGTTTGTTCAGCTTTTACCTCTTATGACGTCTCTAAAATTAGGTGAAAAAAATTCACTTCAGCCACAACTCCAAACTTTGTCATTGGGTCAGTGATATTTGGAACAGGAGGACAGGCCTCCACAGTTTAGACTTGAACACAGAAACGTACACATAATACCCACTCAGCTGCCAAATTTATGTCATCCTAATCCCGAGGAGCTGTGCTGAAATCGCTAGCATCCTCCTTGTATCAGAGCCAAAGCCTCTGCTACCTCTCCTTGCCCTCATCTACTCTTTCTCTCCCGATTTCCCTGCTTTGCTCTGCCTCACCCTTGAAAAAGATGATTGAAGACACACTGAGAGATTGTGTTGAGAAGAAAGACAGAGATAGTGGAGATAGCAAAGATAAGCTATGTAATACCTTTATTAAAAGTTAAGAAACACACCCAAACACACACTGTAGGTGACAGCAGAGCATCATAAAAGGGTTAGACAGACATCAATATGCTGATTTTGGTGATGAAATATGGATAAAATAACATTGTATTTACTTTGTATGTTAAAAAGTAATGTAATGTCATAAAGTTGGTCGACTTGTGAGAGACAGATTAAATAAAGAATGGTCAAATTGAAGCCATAGATGCAGAGATATCAAATCAACATTATACAATGTCTAAAACAATGTTTTCTCAGGCTGAGCAGTAGTAATGATGGTAAACTCACCTTTATGTATAACATCAGTGCAATTCCCCTTTTAAGAATTCCTAATTTAAAGGTGCTGTAGGTAGGATTGCAAAGATCCAGGAATTAGCCAAACAATTTGAACATCGACAACTTCTCAGTCCCTCCCCCCTTTCCCAGCCCAAAACGGTCTCCTACGCCCCTCCCCCCACAAGGGAGAATGAATGCGTGTGCATGAGCAGTGATTGACATGCAGTTAGACACCCCCCCTGGCCCTGTTTGGTGCATCTGAACAGGGAGCGGTGGATTTTTGTAAATCGTACTACAGGCTGCAGGTGGTGCCAGAGGAGCTGGATTGTTTTTAAAATTACCTGCTTCATGTAGTTCTACTCGAACATAGGGTCAGTTTCAGCAAATATGATTGAAAGTTAGTTTTATAAGGCTTAGCTACTGCGCCTTTAAAGATTTCATGCGTGAGATTCACCTACTATTGAAAACTTTGAGGTGAGTTTTTGTGTTCAATGGTCTAAATCAATGTTTCCCAACCTTTCTGGGAAGTGGCCTTTTAAAGTGAAGTAATGTCTACTTGTGACCCCTTGTCCCAAGTTCAAAATGTCCAAATGTCCACAATTGTGACAACAAACATAATTTGTGTAGCAGAAATGTTTTTCCCCCATCATCTCCTAACCCCTCACATTTACCTTGAAAACTGTTGGGGTCCTGACCCACAGTTTGGGAACAACTTGTCTGACTCAAGCAGAAAGCCAAGTTTTGGCACGAAGAAAAATACATTTAGGGTAAAAACAAATGCTATAGACTTCTAAAAATGAAATGAAAAATTGCTCCCCATGACTGGAACATGTTAGATGTCTCTACATACTTAAGTGTTAGCAAGAAAGTAACCACTCGCTCTGAATTCCTGTCTAGCTTTCTTTATGGTGTAAAGTTCCTGGCAGCTGTCAACAACATTATTCCCTCATCCTGCAGAGCCGCCTCCAGCAATCACAGTTGAGGGTAATGTAACTGTGTCTCCTGGCTCCAGTGCTGTCCTCACCTGCCATGTCGTCAGCACGGTCAGCTTCAACCTCACCTGGCTGAGAGGAGGTCAGGATGCCCGTTTGGACCCACGGGTGCACATCTTGACCAACCTTTCGCTACAGGTGTCCGCTGTGACCCCAGATCACTCGGGCTGGTATGAGTGCATTGCTATAAACGAAGGAGGGGTGATGGCAGAGCGAATCTACCTCACTGTGCAAGGTGAGGAGTGTGTGTTTATATCTGCATGTGTTTAATATGATTCTGTGGTGTACGATCAGAAATGTGTGAGAAGTGTCATTGAATACAAGTTGTTGCCCGTGTTCAAATACACATCGCCTTCCAAAAGCTGGGGCTACCTGGCTACAGTTGAACTTTAATCTTGTTGCTGGTGTATGTGTGTGTACTTATGTACTCATGTGTGTACTTATATGTTTGTGAGACTTCTGAGTGATTTACAGCCTAGGGGAACAGGACTCTTGCCAAACACAACCCCCTTCCCAAATACATGATCATCTCCCAAGTGCCCCTGCACTTCTTTCCTCCCCAGCTCCCTATAATTCACCCTAATGCTTTATGGGACGTGTGAAAATTATTTATGCTTGATACTTAGGCAGCTCTAAAGTACAGTTTTTCATTTTCAGACAGCTCTCATAGTCCTGTTCCTAAAACTTCACTGACACTGAATCAGAAACACTTTTTGTACAGAGTATTGCTGGCTATCTGACCAGCACCACAGAGTAGCGCCCTGTGCTTGGCCAGGAAATGCTGATGTATTGCAGCCACTCAAACTATAACTATAATCCAATCCAAATGAACATCCAGTATTTACTTTGTTATACAACCATCAGTCCCAGAGTCAGTCAGAAGTTAATTCAAAGACCATATGCTGTTTACTGTTGCCTAAATTCCTCCTTGTATGTGTCTTGCCAGGTCTTGATGCTTTGAAGCAAAAACATGTTATTCTTTCACTTTTATAATAAAAAAAGAAGTTGTTCCACTTCACCTTAAACTGACTATTTTTCTTGACCTAAATTTGACAAATTGGAAAGTTCAGTGTGATTTTGGAGCAAACAGTTGCCTCTGCAAAGTAAACCTCAATGACACCAATTGAAAAGTTGCAGGTTTAATACCAGTGCTGCAGACAGGTTTGAAGGGCGAACTCTGTCATTTGGCTTGTTTTACTGAGTGATGAGTTGAAAAGTTGACCCTTAAACATTTCCCCTGGTATAACTAGACATTTTTCTCTTTTTATATCTCCTCAAAAGTGCATAGTTATTCATATTTTATCACAGTTTTCTTTGCTATTCTTTTCTTTAACCAATTTCTTACTGCTTCTTCATTATTATTATTATTATTATTTTTGGTCTCATCTCTTTCCCTCTCTAATCCAGCTGTCAGCAAGCCCTTGGGGTTTCCTAATTACCCCCTGGTCATTCTTTTCCTAGTTATTAGTCTCACTTTGAAGTGAGTAAAGTCTGTTGACATCTTACAACACTTGGACGGAACACAGTGGAACCACATGCCAACAGAAATATGATGAAGTAGAGGTTTCTAGCTGACTTTTTATTAGACAGTACAAATTGACAGAAAGGGGATAGAGAGAGGTGATGACACACAGGAAAGGGCCTCAGGTCGAATTTAAAACCCAGGCCGCTGCCAAGAACTCAGCCTACATTGGGCTCTACTGGGTGAGCTAAAGGTTTTCCCTAGATGCACAAAGTTAATGAAGAGAAAAGGAGAAGTTGGGATAGGAGGAGGATGCATTGTGAGTGGGAGTGAATGCTTGTGAGTTGGAGTGAATGCAGATGAGTGGGGGAGGAAGAAATAGGGAAAATCCGAGCAGGTGATGAAGGGAGTGCTAAAGACAGGCTTCTTCCTGCTGCTACTCAGAGTAGAACAATGCGTCTTCCCTCTCAGGAACCTCCTTGTTCCTGAACTCTGAGGTGTCCCTGCCCCCCTCAGGGCAGGGTGATCTCGCGAGTTGTCTTGTCGTACAATCAGCACAGTACATCCTTAGGCACCGCTAAGATTATAGATCAATACAGTGGCAAGTTGAAGTATTTCAATTTGTTTCAAGTCAAGGTTGTAATATATCAAAAGTATTACCTGTAAATTTATTGTCAGCATTTGGTAAATGCATTGTATTTCTTTATCACTGATGATTGAAGTTGAAGCATCAGTACAAAAACTCTAAACATTCCTTCACACCTAGTGTACTCAGGTGTGTCAACCTTTTGATCCCTTGTCTACTGGCCTTCTCTCATCACAGCACTTACTCAGTCAACCCAAGATCACTGTCATATTTTGGTTTATAGATGGCATGCAAGGAATAACAACTTTGACTTACTGTCTTCCTTCTCGTTATAGGAAAAAAGTAAATCCCTCACAATAAATCCCTCTCTGGCATCTTAGATGTACACAAATCGGAGTTTTGTTGTTTTGGAAGCGTTTTTTTCTTTATTGTTACAACTAGTTCTCACATTGTATTTTCTACACTTTGGAAAGGTCAGAGCCTTGGAGATATTTCTAGCAGTGGGAATAGAATAGAGAAAACACGCCCTTGAAGTGATGAGTTACAGTACACATCATGAATCAATTGGAAAATCTTTTCAGATTCCACTCCTGGTCTGGATTCAATATTCCTCCCTGTTTTACCAATAAAGAGGAAATGAGGGTGAAAGATATACTGTGAAACATTATTAGTTGTAGTAACAGCCACCAGCCGCCTCTTCTTGCTACAGTGACAAAAGTTTATGCTCTGATACATCTTGTGGCTGAGCCTAAATTCATTCAGGGTTATGGAAGGAGGTCCTGACTTGCATATAAAGGTCCAAATCATCAGTGACATCATCTTAGGTTTACTAATATGTAACAATGTTATGTATCTAGATTTTATGTGACATTTCTCAAAGCCAAATACACTAATATACTTAATGATGAAAATATTTTATTAAATATTTTCACATTGAGAAAAGAAGCCCCAAAACACCTTTATATTACAATATATTAAGTGAAACGAGTGACTGAATTAGATGGAATATTGATTAATTGATTAATCTGGCAAATTTGTATTTTTGATTCCCTTCTCTTTTCCTCTAGAGGTGCCCAGAGTTTCAGTAGAGCCTCGGAATCAAACTTTTACAGCAGGAGATGAAATGAGGATCAGATGCTCGGCCAGGGGCTACCCTCCACCACGTCTGGTCTGGACCCACAATGACATGTTCATCATTGCATCCAGCAGGTGAATTCATCTTCTTTCACATGAATAGATTTGAGGACTTTTATGTATCGTAATTGTGTTTGTGTTTTATGATGCGTTTCACTTCTTCTCTCTCCCATTTGTCCACTCCCACTTCCATGTGCACTTTTTGATCATGCTGAAATGTCATGAAAATACTGAATTGTGTATCTTGTGTGTGTTCAGACACAGGATGACGCCTGATGGCACATTGGTTATAAGAAACATGGAGAAAAAGGATGGAGGAGTGTATGGCTGCCTGGCCAGCAACCTGGCTGGGACAGACACAATTACCTCCATCCTCACTTACATTGGTGAGTGCCACAGTGCAAATGCATACATCCATCCATCCATCTGTAAGCTCTATCCTCTTATCTTTTAGAGAGCCGTGGAGGGCTATAGCCAATCCCAGGTGACATTGGGCAAGAGTACACCCTGGACAGGTCTCCAGACAGTCACAGGGCTGACACATAGAGACAGACAACCATTCACACCTACAGTCAATTATTAGAGTCGATAATTAACCTAACCTTTATGCCTTTGGAGGTGGGAGAAAACCGGAGCACCCGGAAAAATACCATGCAAGCACAGGGGACCTGCAGTCAAATGGAAATAAATAAAACAGACATTAACTTTAGCTGCACTATGCACATCCATACAGTATGTACTGCATTTCAATTTGCACTCTTTGTCGTACTGATTTTCTGTCTATTGTTCCATAATTCTCTTTCCCTAGAATCTCCTGTGGTGACAGTGGCTTTGAGTGATATTCTCATTGGCATTGGAGAAACCACAGTGATGGCCTGTTCTGCATCTGGAATCCCTCAGCCTAACATCTGGTGGTACAAAGGTAACTGTGAAGGAAGGAAGTACAACAACTAAAAACAATATTTGCACGTGCTGGACAAAAACAAACAAAAACCATGAACAATTATTAAAAGTTCAGTGTAGAGCTGTATATTTTCATAGAAGGATTGCGTAGTTTGCTCTCATAGCCTACCTATAACACTTTTAATAACCAAGCTGATCACAATCAACTGTTGCATTTGTTCTCATTGCTAGGTGATGTCCAGTTGCATTCATCATCATTCTTGGACGTGGATGCTTTAGGAGGTACATTGACAATCAAGGAGACCCAGGATGTTGATGCTGGAGAATACATCTGTGTAGCTGTCAATGCTGCTGGCAGCTCGTCAGGAAAGATCTCTCTTGATGTAGGAGGTAAGAGTGGCACCAAGTTTAGTTAACCTGTAACAGCACTAATCAGTTTAATGAACCTATAATAAGGACAGAATAAATAGGAAGATTGCTACTTGTGTAGCCTTACCATAGCTGTGAATGTGAGTTTGGTAGCGATGGAGTCATTGCCTATTTCTTGTGTTGCAAGGTAGCTGTTTCATGGAATGCATCTTAGACCCTTAAACCCTAAACGGTCAATGAAATGGGTGTTATGGCTCACAGTATACACTGTGTAATGTCTGTTTATAATGAAACAAAGGCTGCTTTGGTGTAGTTAGTGAATGATGGCCAAGGACAAAACGTGTCTGGTTTACACCTAAACAAGGTTACACAGGCGTGTGTCAATATTGTGTGCAAGCTAGACTTTTGCACATGTGTAAATATATATATATATATATAATAAAAATAACTGAAATATATAACACAGTACAATGCATACCCAAAGGTCTATATATCTGTTGCATCTATTGTGAAACAAATAATCACATAAATGAATTGTGTAAAATATATAAATGGGAACACACCGCCGGCGAAGCACCGTGAAACGTAGATTTGTAGTGAACAACCAAAGCTTTTATGATGGACAGCTTGATTGTCTGCACTTTTTTATCTTTTCCATCTTCAACCTTGATTGTTCCAGCCGAACCCAAGTTCACCCGAGAGCCATCAGATGTGGCGTCAGACATCGGCTCCAATGTGACCCTGCTGTGCCTCGCCCAAGCTCACCCCGAACCACAGGTCACCTGGAGGAGAGAGGATGGACTTCCAATTTTCAACAGGCCCCATACACATGGCATTATTACACAGAGCAGCGGAGCACTACATATCAACAGTTAGTTTTTTAGTGGAATATGTGCATACGCATTACACATGAAAATGCTCTACATTGATGCCTAAAAACATATTCCTTTTTCTCTCAGACCTGTGGGTGGAGGATGAGGCAGTATATGTCTGTGAGGCTCACAACCACTTTGGCAGGATCCAGGCCCAGGCCAGAATCACAGTGACTGGACTGGGTAAGTGCAACATTCGAGAAGTCTTGCTTCTCTGACTCTCTGTCAATTTGTTTTTGTCTATTCCTCTAAGATCAAAAAGTAGTGTCACTTCAAATGAATGCTAGTATTCAGAACACCTTTATTTCTGAAATACAGCAGACATTGAAATTTGCTTCTGGGCTCTCTGTGATTTATTATTGATTAATGTATTAACTTTTCAATCCCTAAGAGGAAATTGATAATGCTTTGAATGTCATAAGTTTAGTGGGAGGCGAAGGAATGCCGAAGTGTAGCCGAACTGAAAAAGTGCTCAGATAGGCATACCTTGAAATGCTTTTGCACTTCAAAGACCTGTGGAGCACAAAATGCATTTACACACTCACACATGCTTACATTACTTTTTGCTGAATTTGCAGTTTACTGAGTTGTCCAATCAAAGAGCATATCTACCTTCCATGTCAAGTACATTTTCTAAAACAATATACAGTACCTTTGAGTGCCTACATCGTCTGTACTGTATGTCCTTGTGGATGTGTGTGAGTGTGTGTCTCTGTTTCAGTCTTTACATGTAAGTCTGAGTTCATTAGCACATTTTAGTGGGTGTGTTTGAACACATGGGCCTTGTTAACCACTGTTTCTATTTCACCGTTTTCTTTACAGTGGAAACACACTGAGCTCTTAAATGTGGGCCAAAGGTTAGAAACCACAGACCCACCCAGATGACATATATTACTGCCCCACTGCCCCCATTTCCCTACTGTGTGTGTGTGTGTGTGTGTGTGTGTGTGTGTGTGTGTGTGTGTGTGTGTGTGTGTGTGTGTGTGTGTGTGTGTGTGTGTGTGTGTGTGTGTGTGTGTGTGTGTGTGTGTGTGTGTGTGTGTGTGTTTGTGTGTAAGGTTGTGTTCTCAGGCCAGTCAGGGTGGTCGTCAAATTCCCCTTGACGACACTGTTGTCTATCTATCACAGGCCCCACAGATGACATCAGCATTATGTGTGTGGTGTGAACACAGTCAAACCATAAAGACAAATGTGACCATTAAACTTATGTATAGGTCAGGGAAGAAAGGGCTGTGATGATACTTGTAGCAGTTGTGGAAAATGTATACTGCATGCTGTATTGTTGATGTTGAAGTTTTAGCAACCAAGCATTCCCAATTCATCATATATGTGTGTGTGTGTGTGTGTGTGTGTGTGTGTGTGTGTGTGTGTGTGTGTGTGTGTGTGTGTGTGTGTGTGTGTGTGTGTGTGTATGTGTGTATGTGTATGTGTGTGTGTGTGTGTGTGTGTGTGTGTGTGTGTGTGTGTGTGTGTATGTTTGGTCTCTATGCACAGAAAAGGCTGCTACCCACATAATGTACATCTCAACAGTATCAAATAGCTTAACATGATTTTTTCAGCTCTCTGATATATATATATATATATATATATATATATATATATATATATATATATATATATATATATATATGCTTAATCATTTTATTGAATACTTTCCTGTCATCCTTGCATGGTATCTGCAGTCTCGCCTGTCATTGCGATGAGTCCGACTGTGCTCAGTGTGATCGAGGACCAGCAGGTGACTTTGCCCTGTGTGCTTTTGGCTGGGAATCCGCTGCCTGAGAGGCAGTGGCTACATGACTATGGATTGGTGAGTACACAGAGAGAAAATGTACAGTATAATGTCTTCCATGTCTTCATTTAAAATAGCCATGGTTTAATTTGAACCAATATTACCTACAAATCTTTCAGGTGACCTCAGACCAGTTTGTGACAGTGAGGAAGGACGGCAGTCTGCATATTGAGAGAGCCCGGCTGGAGGATATGGGTGACTACACCTGTTTGGCTGAAAATGTTATTGGGGCCACCAACCATACCACCACCGTCAACGTCTATGGTAATGTACATAAATGTACATACAAACTAACTATAAACAGAAATGCATATAAATGAATATGGAGACAATTCAGTAGTTTAGTCTTTAAGGTATCTTGTGGAGTTTTTGAGCACATTGTGTGTGTTGTATCAGCACACTCACCTGAACAATAACGTACTGTATGTGCAGGAATTGGGGAAATGTATTAAATGTAATGCATTGTGCATACTGGGACACTTAATGGAACTGAGCCATGGTTAATGTTATTTATCACATGTGCTTTTTCTTTTTCTGCTATGACAAGTCAAAACATCTTGAAAAAGGCCTATTGTAAATGTTTTATTATAATTAAAATGACCCCTCTGTTTTTTCTATTTCTTTTATTCTCTTGCCTCATCCATTTCTGACTGCCCCGTCTAAATGTCTCCTTTACACGGCAGAGCGCTCTTAACCCATGAATAGGATTATCTTTGAGGTTGCATTAAAACCAGGAGCAGCTGAGGGTAATGGCAGAGTTTGGAGCACAGTGAGAGGGGGAAATGTGTTCTCCATTTACACTAACGTCAGCCATTGCTAGATTCTACCAACTTAAATAGGAATTGTACGTAAAAGAACTGACTCCCTCATGAAATTAGGTCAGTCATTTTCAGCTGTACATACACAACACACTGAACATTTACACCATGTAGGTCAGTGTATAGTTACATTTGTCATAACCTATGAAAAATACTTTCCATAGAGCCGACATCATGCAAAGTACATGCAAAGATGCAGATAGAAGACCACCATGCAATATTTCATATTGTGTACACTGTGTGTGATTTTGTTCTACAGATTCCCGGGATCATGACAAACAACAAAAACAAGACAGATAGTGAACAAGAGAGAGAAAGGACAAAAAAGTGAAGAATAAAATAAGAGACACACAAGACAACCAAACACACACACAGAGAACGCTAGATTTTGTAAATACTTGATGAATGTATGTATGCACAAATAAAAAACATTAGACTAACTGCGTCTTATTTTTTCCAGTAATTCCTACCATTCAGTATGGCCCTCAGGTGTTCAGCACAATTGAAGGCACACCCATCACTCTGCCCTGCCGAGCCAGTGGAGTACCCACCCCTAACATTACCTGGGCCAAGGTATGTATTGGCATTACCTCTCAGAGTATAAAGTAAGCCAAAGTAAGAGCCAGTACTCTGTTTGCGGTGGTATGCTGTTTTCCTGACACTGAAGGCCTTCTTTTTCTCTACATAAATGGCAAAATAATAAGAAACCCCATGAAAAGTATGTACAGTAGGTGAATCAAGAAAAGAAATGTTTCATCACATTTTGGGCAAATATCACCAGAAGAGACTCCACAACATGCAGCAATAGGAACACTCTATTACCAGCAATGTCATGCCATTCCAAAGTCATAATTTCTTTACTGACAGCAAAAGGCATGAGGCACTTTATGATGTCTTAACTCACAAACTCCCACTCATCCACAGATAACACCTCTTGACTCTTTACTTGTAAATTAATGCTGTTATGCAGCTCATTTGGAGTGGATATGTGGACTATTTGTCTTCATGTAGTGTGGCTGTGTAGTTTTGGGCAGAGATAAACTCAACTTAAAATAGTCCAGATGCTCTGCTTCAACTACAACGCAACAGCTATATATTTTTAGTACAATACTTACTCTATTAATGGGCTCTGGCAAGACAATGGCACATTCTAGGAATATGTGTATACATGAATGTGCCTCATGTGCTGCTCCATGAAATCAGCTCTACCTGTGTCCACTGGCCTGGACAGTGTGCTCACTGTCTTTACATGTGCCCTTTTGTGTGTTAGTGTGTACTATAAGCCACTGTGTGTATGTGGAAAGCTCCTCCCTGTTTTCCATCTTTTACATTAGTTTTCTCTGCGTTGTAAAAGCGATGCTGTTAAAATGAACAGGGCTACAGGGACATATAAAACTAGACCCTGCTAAGTTTTGCACCAGCTCTGACAATGTGGTTCTCTCTGATTCCTTTGCTGTTCTCTATAACATCAGTCAAGTCAAGTCAAGTTAGTCATATCAGATCAAAAAGGACAGTCCAGAGATGAATCGTGATGCACAGACTTCACATTTGCTTTGTGTTTTGGTGTATTTAATTGTATACATATTAACATTTTTATTCACAGCCTTTTCATTCAACAGCAAAAAAATTTAACTCAAATCAAAAATTTAAGAATGTAGGTCAAACCACACATCCTACTGTACCTTTTTTCTTGGACACCATGTCAAGTGTTAATAAAGCTGAGTTAATGAAACAAACTGTGGCCCCTGCCCTTTCCCTGCTGTGATTTGTTTTGTAGGGTGGGAAGCTGCTGTACTTGGGTGGTCCAGCCTTCTCCCTGGATTCTGACGGCAGCCTCCTCATCACCTCTCCCTCTGGAAATGAGACTGGAGAGTTTATCTGCACAGCTACCAATGCTGCCGGCTACGCCTCCAGGAAGGTCCAGCTCACTGTCTATGGTAAACCTCATCACTAGCTGAAGTCTGTACCCAGATAAAGGAGATTTAAATAGCATTTAACATCAACAATTTGTTACTAAACTAATTTTAAGACATTAGTATAATTACTATGATCAGATCTTGTCACTGAGTCAGATTTTGCAAGAAAATGACTTGTCAGCAGAACAGCTTAACACTACAAATCAGGATCTAATATCCACTATTTTGGCTTAATGATGACTGAATTGTAGTTTACCTTGTCCATGTGCAGATCCAGTGTCCTCAAAGACAGTTTTTTTAACATTTGTATTTACAATACACAGTCACTCAGTCATTTCGATAGTATATGTGCATAGGTGTGAAAATGGACAGAGTTGTGTTCAGCAAGTCATTGGCTCCACTTTCCTCACAGTTCTGCTTGTGCTTCTGTTTAGTGCTCAACCACTCTGATCGCCTTTGTGTTGGCAATGATGGAGCAGTTGAAGGTGGCTTTTTAGAAAATAGGGGGACAGATATGTGCCATCCTGCTTTCCATTTTTTAATTTAACTGACACAGCTGGTAGAAATTGCTGTAACCTATGTGAAAGCTATTATCTGTCTTATATATTATCTCCCTCAATCAATAGGATCACCACCTTTAAAGTTAGCTGCTTTAAAAAAATATGTAGAAAATGGCTTTTCTGACATCATGGGCAACATCATGGGTTGTATGATTTTGTCCTTTTGAATATGTAAAAGCACATACATGCAGTATGAGCAATAGCAGATACTGTACGGGAGGAATGAACACACAATACTAACACACTCATTTGCAACAAAAGGCAATTTTATCAATATTCAACTCTTTGTTTGCATATTTTTACTTTATTTATACATTGTATGTATGTCCAGTCCGTCCTAGATCCAATGTTGGCGGTGCCAGAGGCTCAGCAAAGCCAGTGAGAATATCAGTGATTGAGGGTGTGGATGCCATTTTGCCATGTGAGGTCCACAGCGTCCCACCTCCCACCATAAGCTGGGCCAAGGAAAGGCAGCTCATCTCCCCGTTCTCTCCCAGGTGAAACCCATACAGAACCACACACAGCACTGATGATCCAATTTCACTAAAATCACCCCTATTTGTTTCAGACACACTGCTGCCTTAATGTGCTCATATTATGCTTTTTGGCTTTTTCCCTTTCCTTTATTGTGTTATATATCTTTTTTGTGCATGTAATAGGTTTACAAAGTGAAAAAGCCCAAAGTCCATCCCAAAGGGACTCAAACGTGAATTATACTAGCCGCATCCAAGGTGGCGCGCGCCATCATAATGTCAAAATGACGTAATATCCTGCCGGCGCGCCCAATTTATGGCGCACGAGCAGAGGTCGCGCACGGCTCTTTTTTTTCAGCGCCGCATGACAAAGCGGAAACGGGAGGCCTGAACGAGTTAGCCGACAACCGGATGAGATGAGTTCTTTTATGGTGAATGAAAGGCTTGATCCCACCAAGTAGCCAATCAAATCGAAGCATTGATGGCAATGCTGCTGCCAGTTCTGCCGTTGTTTACCTTTTTCTTCTTCTTCTAGTCCGTAGAAAGATCAACGTCGGTAGCATTTGCTCATTAGCGCCACCTCTGTTCAGGAGAAGACTGCAACTAGTGTCGCGAGCACCAGTGCGGGTATAAATAGTCACGGACCCCATGATGTCACATTTGCACGTGCCAGCTGGGCTGCGTCTAGTATATAAGAGCCTTTACCATCTCCAACAGAAAACACTGTTCATGAACTGCTCCAAACAGCTCTATTGTAGTCCAGCCTTTACTTCCGTGACAACACACAGGGTGAAAAGAGGAGCTGCAGCAATGTGCAGTACAACAAAAAATATGGTGTTTTTTGAAAATGAAACCATGTAAATCTATTCTGATATAAACTCTAAATACAATTATGAGCCTGGAAATTTGCCTAATATGAGCACTTGAAAATACACCCCATGAATAATATTGTCTATTAACTATTAATAAACATTTGATAAAATCATATTATCCTGACTGTAACCTCAAAGTTAGATTTGTAGTTTTAAAAGACTAAGAGAACCTCAATGCTGTCTAAATTGCTGTGCTCTGTCTCTGGACTGTTCAGAGCCTCAGGATATAGTTTGTGGTTTTATAAGATGACTGAGTAATCATACTCTTCTCTGTGATCTGTTGTACCTACTCTGCGCCTGCCACAGCAGCTGTAATTGTGGTTGATGGTGGATTAGTAAGAATTACTGGAGTATCTGTTTACAGAAAATACTGAATAAGCCATTGAGTGGAAAAACAATCAGTGAGTGTGGGTGTTTGTTTTGTACTTGGATGCTTTTGAAGATTTTTACTTAGACTTTCACTTTACAGTTGAGTTTATTGCCGTTTTTGTGTGTATGTGTTCATCCCAGGCACACTCAGCTTCCCTCAGGCTCTATGAAGATCTTGGAAACCAGAGTGTCAGACAGTGGACTTTATGTGTGTGTTGCCTTGAATATTGCTGGCAACTTAACACAATCCATTGAGCTGAACGTTTTGGGTAAGTATATCATAAATACTAAAAAGATTAAATACTGATATTATCTGTGGTAATGTAAGAATTACTGTTTGTCTACTATGCCTACATGTAAATGTAAATGTACTGTACATGTAAATGTTGTAGTACTATTAAAAGATTACATAATAAAACGTGCAATCATTTTGATCAAAGTTGCTGAGTGAATTTATAAAAAAGATTTTCATCTAACTGTCATGTAATCAAAGGTGCAGGTGCAGATGATGTTACTAAAGCTTATTACATCTTCTGTCCTGCAGTGCCCCCGAGTATTCAGGCTGGCCCCAGGGTAATGAAGGTACAGGTGGGTCACCCTGTGGCGCTGCCCTGTGTGGTGAGAGGGGTCCCACAGCCCTCCCTCTCCTGGACAAAGGATGGTAAGAGGTACCCAGTATCCCCTGACGGTAGCCTGGCATTGAGGAATGTGGGGCTGGCTGATGAAGGAACCTACACCTGCACAGCCACAAACACTGCAGGCAGAGACGAGGCCCAAGTTCGCCTTCTTGTGCAAGGTTGGTTTCAAGGTCTTGATCCCACAGACTTGCACTGTGTTCATTATACTTATGTGTGTTGAAATGTTTTCAGAGTTGTATATGTCCCTTTAAGTTGGATTTTTGTTGGACAAAAATAAATGTCTGACTGTTGTGTGTCTTTGGTTTTTGAAAAAATCAGTGTTAATGAAGCAACTGTAATTTTAAATTATTAGAAACAATTAGTGTATGGATCAGGCATCTGCCGCACAAAACATTGTACACATGCTAAAGTAAGACATAACGTACTGTATGTTTAGTTTAATAATAATAATAATTAATAAGTAATTCTTTGTTTGAATGACAACTGATTCAATACAGTATAAGTTTCAAAGATGCATGCTGAAAGCAATTGCATTTGCAATTGCAACATCATTGATTATGTGTTTGTGGGTTCTCAGTGCCCCCTGTGGTCGAGGTATTGGAGCCACCCTTCAATAGTCCCCTGCAGGAGAGAGTTGCAAACCAGCGAATTGCATTCCCCTGCCCTGCCAAAGGTAATGGAAAATGTCCAACTAGACACTGATATTATGAAGAAGAAGATGATTGATCATTTTGTTACCCTGTGCAGAAAAACAAAACTTACTCATACTCCTATAATAAGCGATGTTTAATGAGACGTTACAAGTTAGTTCTGCTAAGTAAGTATGCACTATACTTTCACTAATAATGATGACTATGTCAAGTATCACACATCATTTTTTAATTGCAATGGTTTGGGTTTCATTAACATCCTTCTCTCTTTCAGGTCTTCCCAAGCCAGTGATTCGGTGGTTGCGTAATGGCCAGGAACTGACGGGTAATGAGCCTGGTGTGTCCATCCTGGAGGATGGTACACTGCTTATTCTGGCCTCTGTATCACCGCTGGACAACGGAGAGTATGCCTGTGCTGCTGTCAATGATGCTGGATCCACTGAAAGAAAGTACCAGCTCAAAGTTAATGGTGATTGACCTTTTCTCTGGTTCTGACCTGTGACTTTGGAATAAGTTTACAAGACATTTGTTGACACATCACTGAAACATTACCTTCTATCTTATACTTTGCATACATTTGATTGCGTGGAAACTAATACTTAAATAAAGCTCGGTTATCACCTTTGAAACTTCCACAGTGCCCCCAGTTTTCCGTGACAGGGAAACGCCAGGCAACGTGTCGTTGGTCCTGAGCCAGTCCACCAGCTTGGTTTGTGATGTCATAGGAAGTCCGACCCCTGTCATCACATGGTACAAGGATGGGGCTCCTGTAGGTGAAATCCCATTGAATAAGCTGTTAAACTGTATTTTATACAAACAATTTAATTTACATTTACAACTCTAAGATCCAGTTTTTGTACAAATGTTACTTTTAAAAGTAAATACACACATCAAAGACACAGTCAGAGTGTAACATGCTGTAATTATACAATTATAAGAATTGTGTAATTATAATTAATAACCTATACTTAAACCGTGGTCTAGTAAGTCATCTACGAGGATTGGCTCACAAAACTTTACAAGCATAAAAGTAATGAGAAAATATAATGACCTTTCCTTTCATTTACTAAGTGCTCATAAAGTCTGAATGAGCTCTGATCACAGGGTACACTGTCCAAGAGAACAGACCTGAAACCACCGTGGATCCTGTGTGTGTGTGTGTGTGTGTGTGTGTGTGTGTGTGTGTGTGTGTGTGTGTGTGTGTGTGTGTGTGTGTGTGTGTAAAAAAAGACCAGACAGGCCAGCCATGGTGGCAGCAATAGTCAAGCTGTAATGACAGAATAATTATGATTGATGTGAGAACAGAAAGTTAGCACACACTTTGCTGTAACATCCCAGTGCTGGCTGCTTTTTCTTCCCTTGGCGGCCTTACAAGTTATTTCAGCAAGGCACAGATAGGAAATTCAGACCGCTTACTTTAATCTGATAATAATGAGCAATCTAACAATGGATGTTCTGCTCTCTGAATGTTTTTGACTCTAAGCAACAATTTAAAACTTTTCATGTTTTGTAAATTATATTTCTCAGCTGAATAGATCTTTGGCTTAGAGTTTAGATCCTTTTATCATGATGTCTTACAATACACCCCATAATTACTGTCAGACAGTATTTCCCAAACTGTAACTCATGCTGTTTTTGCTTTTGTGTTTGATTTAATTTACTTATGTTGATCGACAGGTAGTTTCTAGTAACAGCATCCAGATTCTTGACATGGGAAAAACCCTGAGACTACTGAAGGCAGCCACAGCAGACGCAGGCAGCTACAGCTGTAAAGCCATCAACATCGCTGGCAGCACAGAAAAAGACTTCTTCCTGGATGTACTGGGTGAGTAAGGGCAGTGTGTAGAGTAGTTGTCTATGGCAGAGGTTCTTTCTTTCTTTTTTTGCAGCCAAGGACTCCTTAGAAGATAGAGAATATAAAGGGGACCCCCTCATGTATGTCCCTTGGAATAATTTGACGTAGCCTATTTTTTACACTTCTGTAGTCTTGGTTATGTGAAAGAACAACACAAGAAAAATGTATTAAAGATATACTGTATATGATATGTATTGTAACATATGTAACACAGATTCTAGAAGTTCTACATTTGTTAGATTAGAACGTTATCTATGAGCTATTATAGATTAAAAAAATTAAAATATAATTTGTTGAACCATGAAGCCTTTTGTAAAAACAAAAAAAACATAATAATTTAAATCAATTTAAATAAAAAAATAATTATGGACCCCTTAGCAGTGTGCCACAGGGTCCGTCCTAGGTGGTCCAGGATCCCTATTTGAGAATCACTGGTCTATGGAAACTCTAAAGAATTACGAGGAAAGAGCTGTGTGCTGACTAGCAGACATACAGATCTTGAAATTAATTCCACATCAATGGAAAACCCTTTAAACCCTTTTAATACATAACCGCTGCCACATGTGTAGGACTCTAAACTTCTTGGGCTTTTTCATTTAATCAGTTTCTAGATGAGTCAGCTAATATGCTCTCTTTCTTTGTGTCCCAGTCCCACCAACCATTGTAGAGTCAGGCTCTCCTCGAGATGTTTCAGCCATTGTCAAACAGGAGATCAGTCTGGAGTGCAAGGTGCAAGGAGTGCCCTTTCCCACAATCCAGTGGTACAAGGACAGGAAGTAAGTGCCTTCCAATATTAGAATATTTACTATTAGGGTAAAAATAATCAAACTAATTGAAAAACTGAGTTAAATTTCTGTTTTTAGGCTGGTGTTTCTTGGTGATCCCAACGTAGAGGTCACCAACAGGGGTCAGGTTTTGAGGATAAAAAATGTCCGTCTTGGGGACAAGGCACGCTACCAGTGTAGTGTCATGAATACAGCTGGCAAACAGTCCAAGGACTTCAACCTCAGTGTCTTTGGTGAGTGTGGATTTTGACAGATCCTAGCCAGTCACGTACAAAGCCTACTCTTTAGACGTAACCTAACATGACTAAAACAGCTGAATTACGGATTTCAGATTCATAATTTGTGCCATTGTTTCAGTGCCCCCCTCCATCAAAGGTGGTAACATAACCACAGAGGTCACAGCCCTGCTCGACACGGTGGTAACATTGGAGTGTGAGGCACGCGGAGTGCCGCTTCCTAGCATCACCTGGTACCGAAATGGAGAGGCCATACTGTCCAACCGACAGGTTCAGTACGTTGAGCGAGGCCACTACCTGAAGATCCCTCGGGCGCAGGCATCCGATGCAGGCCAGTACACCTGCAAGGTGACCAGTGTGGCCGGGAGCGCTGAGAAGAGATATGAACTGGACGTCTATTGTAAGAACCTGACATCTGACACCTAATCATATATATGTCATATACACACATTTTGTTTTTTTTACTGTGCTGTGTTTAGCTTGAAACAAAAGCTTTTAGAAAGTCATCACTATGTGATTTCCAAAATTCGGAGCACATTTTCACAAACTAATAAGGTTTTTGAACTGAGGAACTCTTGGATCATAAGTTTCCATTGCCTCTGCATTTGCAATCCTTCTTATATGTTCGGAGATCTGAATCTTATTATTGCATTAATCAGAGCTTTAAGGCATTTGGTTTCACTCACACAGCATGAAGACTTTTGCATCAAACAGGAATAATTTCAAACAGCTGTGGATAGTCAGCAAACAATTTATTGTAAAAATAAAATCCTTGAAGAGCAAAAAACGGATACAGAGTGGAGGACTTGATGCATAAAGCAATTTTACATGTTGTTGGCTGATGAACGCCTTGTGTGTGAAATGTAAATAAGAAATCAGTCAAGCAGAAAAGTCCTCGAAGCTTAACCCTCCTTTTGTTCTGTTTCTTTTTAATGCATCTTTCCCCCCCAGTGCCTCCTACCATTGCAGGGGGTGATGATGGGCCAACTGAAAGGAAAGTGATCCTCAGTAAGTCTCTGATTCTGGAGTGTGAGGCTGGGGGACACCCTCCCCCCTCCCTCACCTGGCTGAAGGATGGAGTTCCTGTGCGTGATGGTGAAAGTGTCCGTCTTCTCGAGCAGGGGAGTAAAATAGAAATCCTCTCAGCCACGGGGTCAGACTCCGGACGTTATGTCTGCGTGGCTACGAGCATCGCTGGAGAGAAGGAAGTCAAATACGACGTCAGAGTTTTAGGTATAGAAACACACAAAAATAACTATATAATATACTGACAATGACATACACAGCACATACACACACTCATGCCTCATTGTTTTAATTATTACATTGTCACCGTCTGGCAGACCCAAAGTAACGAGACATGAACAAGTGGGCTATCTTTATATTAAAAAATGCCTACTGTACCTTTTTTATTTTTTATTTTATAAAATATAACTTTTCTAGGATGTTGGCTTGCTTTTGTGTATGCATGTTGTGGCCTTGCTGTTCTATCCATATCAATTTATCTATTTATTTATTTGAGGATTTGTCTACATGCATATCATATGAACAACAAATGAAGAAATAAAGAGAAGCCAAACATTTGATTTAACATAGTTTAGTTTAGTTTAGCATAGTATATAAAAAGACATCCGAGAAGGTTGTTACCTGAACTGGCCACCCAGGTACAAGTCTTTTATAGCTGCTTAGAGCCAGGATATCTGTTGAGGACTTATGTTGGTCCAGGTTACCTAAGCCATACTATAATATGTGGAGCCATGTGGCTTGAGTTGTCATCATTAATCATAAACTATCCAGAAAACACTCTCATCAGGCTCTAAGTTGGATAAATCATGTAAGTAAAAACTTGATTTGCGAATGTGTATTTCAACCATTAACTCTTTCACAATCAGTAAATGCCAGTGCTTTCTTCTTGGTATGAGACGGATGGAGTTGTCCCAATGTAGGAAGAACCCTCTCCCGTGTTTAATCCCTATGAGCAAACCTTATCACTCCAACAATTTATCATGTTTAGTTTATTCTTTAACAGTTTGTGCCAGCTGGAAAATTAATGTGCCGTTGTCAGCAGGATTTGAACCTGTGCAGGGAGACCCCAATGGATTTCTAGTCCATCGCCTTAAGAGTACATACATTGGAATATTACTTCAAAACATCACAGCCTTTTTTTTTTTTAATCCCAGTTCCTCCTTTCATTGATGGAGCTGATGATGTGACAGACAGCACGGTGATCATCAACAGCCCTTTGGAGCTGGAGTGTCACGCCACTGGAACACCTGCACCTGTCATCACGTAGGATCTCCATCTCATGCATACAGATAAACAGATTCAAATACACATGCATACGTACACACATATTCACTGTAAAATGATTATTTTCCAGGTGGTATAAAGATGGAAAACCAGTCAGACAGGGTGAGGGGTTGAGGGTGGCAGCCAGCGGTCGACGGCTGGTTGTTTCCCGCCCTCAGGTGTCTGACACGGCTCGTTTCCAGTGTGTAGCCACTAATGAAGCAGGAGATCACGAGAGGGACTTCAATGTGGTTGTCCATGGTAAAATTTAAAAATGCTTTGTCATATGTTTTGCACTATAATGTATTGTTTTCTGACATGCACTATAATTGAGATAAATGTACAGTAATTTGTGCTTTAAATGCAAGTCACAGCGCTCCCACTTTGGGTAATTGCTACTCTCTCGCCTTTTTGTAATGTCCTTTTTTCCAAATTTGCTGCAAAGTGTTTTTAAGAGATTAACTATCCTCTTCATCTCCCCAGTTCCTCCAGCCATTCGTACCACCGGGCCTGCTGAACGTTCAGTGGTTCTCCACAAGCCCATTAGTTTGGAGTGCATCTCCAGCGGCATCCCTCCTCCCAGCATCACCTGGCTTAAAGATGGCCGACCTGTCGACACAACACAGGGGCACCTTAAGGTTGGTTTCCTGATTGACTGATTATTAATTTGTTCATTTTTAAATGGCATACCACTGGAATAGGCACAGGGAAACCCTACATGCAGAAAAAAAATCAAAAACTGTCACTGAATTTAAAAAACACTGTTTTGTTTCAGGGTGGTAACTTGAAATCTCTGCAATGCAACACAAAGAAAAAAATTAGGCACTGTTCTTTTTACCAGCTTACAATTACAGTTGACGTTTTGACTTTTGCCTGTGATGTGTTTTTAGCAGGAAATGACTGCATATGCTTAAAAACAGAAATAAAGCATAGGATTAGTTCTGGCAAAGCACTGAAGTCACGCCTGTATTGGCTGATTAGCATCATGATGATTCTAAAACTGACAAATTCTTCCGTCATGTAGAATATACTTTTATGATCACATTTTAACATATGAAGAAGTTACCAGTCTGAATTCTGTGTGTCCTGTGTTTTTTTGTGCTTGTATCTGTCACAGCTGGAGTCGGCAGGCAGAATGCTAAAGGTCATAGAGGCAAGGCTAGAGGATTCTGGGAAATACATCTGCCTGGCCACCAATGCAGCTGGTGAAGCCCAACATCACATACAGCTCAGTGTCCATGGTAACTTAAAGATAAACACTGCACTATCTCTGCATGTTTCTGTCCGTTGTCTCACTCACCTACTGGTTTCTGTCAAATATACTTTGCTTTCTGTGTCGAGGGACTAGGTGGAGACAGAAGAGTATCATCTGGTAAATTATTGTTCTTGTGTGTGTCCCTCAGAGCCTCCCAGTATCCCATACTCTGGAGACATCATCAACCAGACCATCCTGTCAGGCTTTCCCACTGAGCTTGAGTGCAAGGCCACAGGCAGCCCATTACCTGGTAAAACGGCTCACAAACTTCCTCCTTCGCCCTGCTGTGCTCACTCGCAGGCTACAGGGCGTAGTTGTCTCTTGACGGCTGAGTTGGAATTGGCTGTACTGCTGCTTTACTTATCTTTGACCATTAATGGAACAGCGGAAAATTGATCTCAGATGACTCCCTACAGGCAGCTTCACTCTCTTCCCACTTTCTTTCCAGTGTATAAATTCAGTACAGATAAGAAGTCACATTCCAGTGTAATTGAACACTCTTTTCCTGGGATGTTTCTGCGTTTTACAGCATGTGTTACGTCCAACAATCTGATATCTGTGAAACCATGTTACATGTGAAAATACTTTTTCAGAAATCTGTTTTAATGTAAGCTTCTTTGTCCTAAGCAAAAATATAGAGCTCTGGTTTGTCAGCTACTTTGCCTGGTTGATTATTCAACAAAAAACATGAAAAAATGCATACGTATAAAAATATACAGTATATATAAATATAAATGTTTATTTCTCAATGTCTTTATGCCCATTACTGTGGGCTCACAAATTTCACAATCACAAGTAGTCAAATAGTGAATTCTATTACTTGTTTATGAAGCACTAAATGGTAAAATCAATCAAAATATTCTGATCTGCTTCTGTGTTCCCAACTCTAGAGACCTTTAAGGTCACCTGGAAATAGTCTGCTTACTTTTTTAAGGTTTAAAACAAAACATTGCGAAGCAGCTTTTAGCTTCTATTCACAACATATCTGGAACAAATGTACACATGATTTCAGATGCGATCCAACCCTAAGCTCAAAGCTAAAACACAAGGCTAAAAACATTTCTGCTTTTTATTGAATTGTGTGTTGATTCTGCTCTGTAACTGCATGCCAACCGTTTTTCCTTTATCCTACTTTATCTATTATTCCTTTATTCTATATTCATTTTAATTTTATTTCATTATGTCAAAAAAATTTTATTCATTTTTCTTTCTGATGTCGTTTTTTTTGCTTCGTGTAATGCGTTTTGAATTACCCTTTGTGTTTCAGCTATCACTTGGTACAAAGATGGCCGGCCGCTGACAAGTGCCGCTGGGGTGACCATGCTGAAGCGTGGCCAGGTGTTGGAGATTGAACGAGCTCAACTGTCTGATGCAGGGATATACAGATGTGTAGCGGTCAACCTGGCTGGAGTTGCTGAGCTATCCCACAGCCTGCAGGTGTACGGTGAGTGTCTTTTTATATGACATGTAATAAACTGAGATTTGCTGATGTATTAAGAAATCAGATAAGTGGACATCATAACAATGTTTCTCTATAATTAGGAGATGACTAAGTGACAGGGTTAAGATATACTTCAGTTATCCACCATATCCAACCTCTTAAAACTCCAGCAGCAATGCAGACTTTTTCTGTATCCGACTATATGTCATGCATTTATGCAATCATTTCCATTTCCTTCCTTGCAGTGCCTCCAATCATCTCCAGCCGGGGTGGTACAGTAACAGTTGTGGTGAACGAGGCTGCCAGGCTGGAATGTGAGGCCACCGGTGTTCCTCTGCCCAGCCTCACATGGCTCAAAGATGGCAGCCCTGTGGCAAGTGTATCACATGGAATACAGGTGTATACATATTTTCGAAACTTGTATCACTATCATTATGTTGATTTTTATAATGAGGCAAAAATGTGGCATAATCTCTCCTCAAATAAGGATAATAATTAAATTAAACATACACATTATAAGCCAAATGTTTAATGAAACGTGTCAGAGAGTCATGGTATTATTCTGTTTTTGCTTCCCCCCCCAGGTGTTGTCTGGTGGCAGAGTGCTGTCTCTGAACAGTGCACTAGTTAGTGATACAGGCAGGTACACCTGTGTGGCTGTCAACGCTGGAGGAGAACAACATAGAGAGTACGACCTGAGAGTTTATGGTGAGTAAATCAGCATGTGTCGGGAGTTGTTACATTAATGATTTTACATACATTCAACTATTCAATCTTATGTTTTGACTTTCAGTGGTGGGTTTTCCCTTTTGCTCACTTTGCTCACCCTTTTGTTGCTCACTGGCTCATAGATTGAGCCCTTTATCAGCCAACAATGACATCATTTTCCTCGTCATCATGAGCAAGACTTAAAAAATGCTGCACTACATTACAAATAAAGTCAGGTCTTAGAGAAGAAGTGTATTGGGATGCTTTGAAATGAGCAAGAATTTTAACATTAAAGTTGTTGTAAAACAGGCACTTTTCTTTGTTTCTCTTCCTGTTTTCCTGAGTAATGCTTATGGTCGATTGCAGTATGTCTTTCATCAGAGCACCAGCTGCAGCATGAAACCTGAGTTAAAACACTTAAACATTATTTGAAAAAGTCCTCAAGCTAAACATGTGCATGGAGAGGAAGTATGATGTGACTAAGTTTAGCATTTCAATAAACCTTGTCAGTTTCCTACACAGAGCTGAGCTTGATGGCAGATCAGTTGTTATACAAGTCTGATCAAAGCTAATGTCACTGAGGTAATAGGAGTAGTAGTTTACATATAAAGTATGTGCTTGTGTGTGTCTGTCCCTGTATGTCTGTATAGAGGCAGATTTGTTGTGGTAATTGCTACCACTCTTCTGCAGCTTCCTGTGTCTGGCCAAATACTGAACTGAGGGCCTGTTTCTGTCCTTCCCCAATGACCATATTGCCTGGGAAATTGGCCAGCAGTCATTTTCTAGACCAGGCCAGATTCATCCAAAAAGGGAGACGGTCCTGTCTCAATGGAAACTGATAAACAGAAGCTCAGATAATAATTGCCACCTGAAGTTGAGTTATATTTAAGTAGTCCAGTTTGTTGTTAGAATAGAGACATTGTCATACATGGGGTGGAGACCTCCAGACATTTCCTGAGTTTTTGCACAAACTTGTTACTTTTTCCCACCATTTGCTCTTCTGTGGCTCAGAAATGGGTCCAAGAAATGTTGAAGGAAATCTAGTTAACCAGTCTCAGCGACACCCATCTTTGGTTGTGATTATACTTAGTCACAGGGGAGTAAAGCTTAGATCGGGCCCAAAAAATCAAGCCCGACCCTACCCGAGCCTGTGCACGTTGTGTCCGAGCCCGGCCCGGCCCGACACATTGACTGTAATTATGAGCCCGAGCCCGATTTAAACCCGACAATTTTTTAATACGTGGGCCGTTATAACTGAGGTTCTCAACTACAATTCTTTTTACCTGTGGGTAACAGATCAAGGTAGCAACATAATCAAAGCCCTGGAACCATATAGGAGACTTTCTTGTCTCGATCACTACTGTCCTTCGGCATGGTCTGCATGCCGACGCACTGGCCGACAATGCGCCGGATATAGGAGAGACCACATCTGCTGCTAAAGGATTCGTGAGATATCTAAAACAATCTGGCCTGGTTGCGCAATTATCGAAGACAGTGCTACAGATGGGGGACACACGATTTAGCTCAGTTTACCTCACACTCAAGTCAGTGCAGGACATATACCCAGAGCTACGGGAGAAGCTGGAGAGGCATAGCTTTCTCCTCACCCAATTAGGCTAACAAAGTAATGATTAAAAAAACACAAATGCTTGATCAAGGGTCCGGCCCGGCCCAAGGATAGTGGTGGGACATATCGACCGAGTTCGGGCTCGGGCAGAGAATCTAAACTCTACAGGGGAACAAAAACATTCTTGTGGTAATTTCTCTTGAGTCATTATGTATTTCAGTGCATGTTTGCAATTTCCATGGAAATTAGGTTTCATGAATGTCTTGGAAATTAAGCTACTCTGATTGTTAATACCACAAACAAATGTTGAACTGGTTTAATGATGCTGTCATAGCCCAAGATAGAATAAGTACTTAAAGAGCACCAGCTGCTTAATTTAACAGAGCCTGTGCATCTCAGGAAGCAATCAGTCTTTTTCTAATGAGGTAATGTGAAGAATTTACAGCATTTGGAATGGTATAGCAGGCTAACTTTCAAGTTCAATTTATGTAAAAGAGCACGTGAATAGTGTGCATGCTTACCTCATGAAGTGTCTCATTTTGTATAAATGATTCTCTTTAATCTGTCAGAGAAACATTTTCAGTAGCTTGCCTTCATGTCTGCCATAGTGCCACCGAACATTAAGGGTGAGGAGGTGAATGCCACCGTGATGCTCGGTCGTCCAGTGGAGCTGCACTGCCAAAGCGATGCAATCCCTCCACCTATGCTCGCCTGGCGCAAAGATGGCCGTCCACTCTTCAGGAAGCCTGGTCTGACTGTCTCAGCGGACGGTAGTTTGCTCAAGGTACAGCCAGAGATGGAGATTATGAAACTATTTTCTTAATCTTTAAAAATGATAGTGAAAGATAGTGTTTTGAGACAACTTGAAGTATTCACATAGGTGTTACATGTTTCTGTTGTTCCTCCTAATTAAAACCTACTTTTTCAATTCACCTCTTGTTTTTATAAAATGTTTATTGGCTATAGAGTTTAGAGTTTGTCAGTTATTGTTACCAATCTCTCATGATTTGTCTATATATCTAATTGTTAGGTCGATAGTGCCCAGGTGCAGGATTCAGGCAGGTATTCCTGTGAAGCCACCAATGTTGCCGGCAAAACGGAGAAGAACTACAACCTCAATGTCTGGGGTGAGTTCATCTTAATTGTTGGTTCTATTTCTTTGTTATTCTGTCCATAAGAATATGTTTGTGTTCGCTAAGATGTTGATTCTGACACAAGTAAGACATTCTGTTTAACAAGTTGTTAAATTATTATGCAGAGCACTAATGAAGCTGCATGGGCCTGTTACTATACTGTAGTTATCTGTGAACTGACCTGAAGCCTGTTGTATGATAGCAGCAATGGCTGGGCATAAATTTGATTTAAGTTCTATATAAACATTTTCTAGGTACCTATTTACATTGTACTCCTTTTTAACATCAGTTAACCAGCACCAGCATGTAACTTGAATAAGACATGAGCGCCTCCTTTTGGTGTCCTGTCATTATTACAGTTTCTCCCAGTATCCGCGGCTCAGAGGAGGTGTCTCCTCTAATTGTGATTGAAGGAAGTGTCATCACTTTGGTTTGTGAGTCCAGTGGCATACCACCCCCCAGCCTTACCTGGAGGAAGGACGGTTAGTATGTGTTTGTTTGTAGAGACACAAAGACACATATATGGGCATTGTATGATGCACTGAATACTGTGTGAGTGACATGTTTGAACACCATATTTAACCTTTTGTGTGTGAACCAGGTTCTGAGCTCAAGTCGGACCAACGGCTCAGGGTTTTGTCAGGAGGTCGCCAGCTGCAGATCTCCAGCGCTGAGAGGACAGACACAGCCTCCTACACCTGCACGGCCTCCAGCGAAGCCGGCACCATTTCCAAGGAGTACAGCCTGCAGGTTTATGGTACGTGTGTGCCGCCAGATTTGTGCCATTGAGTGATCAAAGACATTCTGTCGTTGTTTTGCCTTTTATGGGGATTTCACTGTCAGAAAAGTATAATCAGTTACAGATTGGTAAAATCACTAAAACCTGCTTTGAATAGACAAGGAGAAATCTTTTTTTTTTTTATTTCCTTTTTCTAGTATTTTGGACCAGGACTTAACCTGAGGGGATGCCAAAACAAATTACACATTTATAAATACATGTTTGTATTATGTCACCAATTACTGAAATACAATTAAGATAACTGGATCTACTTACACTGTGGCTGACAGTTTGACAGAAAGGTATATATTTATGCAACAAATGGTTATAGATATAGAGCGTGTGCACCAACTCACTTGCTTCTCTCACTTCAGTGCGCCCTTCCATTAGACGCAGTGAGGGCGACACCGATGACATTGCTGTGACAAAAGGAGGTGACGTGACCCTCCAGTGTTCTGCAGAAGGCGTGCCACGGCCAGCCGTAACATGGCTGAAAGATGGGCGGCCTATCACCGGTCAGCACGGTGCTAAGGTCCTGAACGAGGGAAGGCTTTTGCAGATTAAAGATGCTAAGGTGTCAGACACGGGACGCTACACCTGTTTCGCTGTTAATGTGGCGGGACAGGCTGACAGCAGGCATGATATCAGTGTACATGGTATGAATTATCATGAATTATAATTTTTTTATAAGTTGTTTTTTTTGCTTTAACTTTTTTTTGTTCTTCAGTTTGGAGAGTTACGGTCCATCTCAAGGTCTTAAATTGTCTTTCTATCCCTTCCCCTCATTTCCTCTCCTCTTGTTCAGTCCCACCTAGTATAATTGGTCAGGTACAGTTGCCAGAAAATGTGAGTGTTGTAGTGAAGAACCCAGTTGCTTTAAGCTGCGAGGCGTCTGGCATCCCTCTTCCTGCCATCACCTGGCTGAAGGACGGTCGGCTAATAAAAGCTACGAGCTCAGTGCGCGTCCTCTCGGGTGAGTTCCTTTTTGACTTTCTGGACTTGATAACAAGTTACAGAACTCATAAAATAAGCAGTATTTCAAATAAAAAAAATGTTAAGCTTTGCCTCTCCGTGTTATATATCATGTCATATATCTTCATACATCTATATCATTCTTTCTTAGTTTAGTGTCCCATTCATTAAGGAACAGACTCAAGGAGTGCAGGCTACCAAGAACATGAATGATAGTCTGAATTTTCAATGGAGTAACTTTTTTGCTTCTTAGCTGGGTTTCAAAGGCCAAGCAGTTGCAATACATCATCAGTAATAAGATGTAATAGGATCATTGCAACTGGGGCCAAACTCAACAGACAGAGATTGGAGATCTGTGAAACAGGAGCAATTGCTTTGAATTGTGTTTTTAAACATTTAACAAGATGTATTGGGTGCTTCCAAATTAAACCGTGGCCCCTAAACTTAAGCACACTACCTAAACGGCTTATACAGAATAATCTGTACCGTACTTACATTTTGTGCATGAGCTCAGGATAATGGCAATTATTTTTTGGAACCAATCAAAGGTCATTGTTTAGATCTTATGGAGGAAGTCAGTGCACTGTAGAGTTCACATTGTGTCAGTGTTTGTCACTTGTTTTCTCAGGAGATTCTCATGAACCCTGTTAAGACAAAGATAGACAGATGCAATTAGCTTTAAATCTCCCTAAAGTGGTTTGTAAATGTTTTAACAGCTGTGTGCCTCAGAGTCTAAATTCCTTCTGTTAATCGATTCCAGTTTTCAAAGAGGAGTGATTTACTTTCAACAGGCTTTAAAGTGTTTACACATCCATTGGATGTTTTACTTATCTGAAAAAGGGTAGGTTTATGCTGACATAGCTTTTGAAAACATTCCATGATGACAATAAATATATGACAATAATTGGCCCGTTAAATCTCTAGGGGGCCGGAGCCTGCGTCTAATGCATGCTGCAGTCGAGGATGCTGGGAGGTACACTTGTATCGTGTCTAACAGCGCTGGAGAGGAAAGGAAGAATTTTGACCTCGACATCCTCGGTAAAGATATTAGAAACCTATTTTAGTATTTTGTTAGATGGCATCATATTGAATGAAAACGTCTTCGACTTCAGTGTAGAGATTAAAATACTATTTAGAAGTCTGTTTACATTTATACTGTTGGTCGTTCGATTTCATTTGACATCAATCAAGAGATGTGATGAGCATGTATTTTATTGTGAATGAATGGGGAGACAGTGAGAACCATGTAATTGATTTTCAGTCTAATTCGACAGTTCCACCAAGCATTGTGGATGAGGGAACTGTGGTGGATACTAAAGTCAAGGAACAACACAACATTACTCTCACCTGTGAGGCGTCAGGTAATTGACATAATAAATACATATCTGCATTGAAATCTAAATCACGTTCTTCTAATGTAAATTCTCTTGATCAACTCTTAGTGTAAATGACGACTACTAAATGACAATTAAAGATACAGTAATCTCTAACCTCACCTAATCATTTTCCAGGTAACCCTGTACCAGAGATTAAATGGCTGAAGGATGGACAGCTCTTGTTGCCCGACAGACGCCACCAAGTTTTGTCTCACGGCCGTTTTCTCCAAATCTCCGGGGCCCAAGTTGCAGACACCGGCAGGTACAGCTGCCTAGCATCTAACAGTGCAGGGGATCGCAGTCGGCACTTCAACCTCAATGTCTTGGGTACAAATACAACTCTTTTTAATCATTTCTAAAATGAATCAGACTATTTCCGATGAATTTAAGAAATGTTCTAGATTTAATTTCTTTGCTCTATGCTCCTTTTTTTGCCAGTTTCTCCCACCATTGCTGGATCAGGTCCTGACGGTTCTTCAGAAGAGGTGACAGTAACTCTGAGCAGCCCCACCTCTCTGGTGTGTGAAGTCCAGTCCTACCCTCCTGCTCTCATCACCTGGCTCAAAGACGGCACTCCGTTTGAGTCCAGTCGCAACGTCCGAGTCCTTCCAGGTTTGAGATCACACGCTCATAACAATATGGTCGAACTGAATAGAATACAGTAGTATAGTACATCTTTTGTCATTCGTCACCCATGCTTTTACAGGTGGGCGCACCATGCAGATTCTCAATGCTAAAGAAGAGGATGCTGGGAGATATACCTGTGTGGCCACTAATGAGGCTGGAGAGAACCTGAAGCACTATGAGGTCAAGGTTTATGGTGAGATTCCTGCATCTTTGAAAACATGCTGTATCTTTCTTTACAAGAAAATAAGTACAGTGTAAAGCTTGTTATATGGCAAATCTCAGTTCCAGCATAGCCTATTGCATATGCTCACATGAACAAGTAAATGTAACTAAAATCACAGATAATAATGATTTCTTTTTTTTTTTTTAACAATAATTTAACTTTCAACTTTCAATCTGTAATTTATTGATGTTGGATGAATGGTGATCATATAAGCATACCTATATAAATTTGTCAATGTAATCTAAAACATGTTTCTTGACTCCAGTCCCCCCTCAGATTAATAAGAATGATATCCCAGGGGAAGGACTGGCCCCGAAAGAGGTTAAGATCAAAGTAAACAGCACACTGACCCTGGAGTGTTCAGCTCAGGCAATTCCTACCCCAGCACTGCAGTGGTACAAGGACAGAAAGGTATAAATCTAATTTAATTCCAAGGGAGATTATGGGAGAAAATAAGAAAATAACCTGTAAAAGCTAGAACTTCTTTTTTCCTCCACAGATACTGCGGGCAGATGACCATGTGTCCATAACAGCCAACGGTCGTATTGTTCAGATCAAGCATGCTCAGGTGTCAGACACTGGCCGCTACACCTGCATAGCCACTAATATAGCTGGAGAGGATGAGAAGGACTTTGATGTAAATATACAAGGTGAACTGGGTTGACTGATGCCGATGTGTTAACTGAGACTATTTGTGCATTAAATTGGCTCAAAGAGTATTCTCAAGCTGTGACTTTTTATTGTAATACTAAAAACTGCACATTGAAAATTGTTAATAACTGCAAAAATAATTTGTGCTTTTTAAATAATACCATTCATTTTGAAGTCAACATCCTTTGACAAAAATGCAGAGCCACAGCCTTGATTGTGTTTCCAACCACACTTTGAAATAAAGTTTCCAAAAATGCTCAAAGAAGAGTTTAAACATTTTCACTCTTTTTCTTTCCCCATTTTCAGTTCCACCTCATTTCAACAGGCCTGGTGGAGTTGGTGATACCACATCTTCCCCAGGCTTAGGAGGGGATGTTCGAGATGTGATTCTTAACAATCCCATCTCTCTGTACTGTGAGACCAATGCTGTCCCCCCTCCAACACTCACCTGGTTCAAAGATGGACATCTGCTGACCTCCAGTGACAAAGTTTTGATCTTGCCAGGTGAGTTGACAAATAAAACAGAGAGAAAGAGAGGGAGCAAGACAGAGAATGAGTTCATACTAACATTTGACAGTGTTATTCTCAGGTGGGCGAGTGTTACAGATTCCCAGATCCCAGGCGGAAGACTCAGGCAGGTACACGTGTGTGGCTGTCAACGAAGCAGGAGAAGACTCCATTCAGTATGATGTTAGAGTGTTATGTGAGTAAAAACACTTTTCTTTGTGGTTGAAGTATCAGTCAGTTTAATCGAGCTGGAGGGAAAGTATTTTTACATAGAGCAGTTTGTTATTGTGAATTTCTGTCCTGCACCAGTGCCCCCAACCATACGGGGAACAGACAGCGATTTGCCTGATGAGGTCACAGTGTTAGTCAACAAAACTACCCACCTGGAGTGTGATGTGGATGGAAACCCCGCCCCCAAGATTACCTGGTTTAAGGACAGCCAGCCAGTCAGCTCTGATGGGCCACATAGAATCCTGTCTAATGGGCGAACACTTCAGGTAACAACCAGGAAGCACAAGTTCTCTACATGTTTAATGCCATAGCCCATTTGTGTATTAAACAATTTCAAGTTAAAGTTACTCTAATATACCAGTTGCCTATAAAATCCACAGAAAATAGAAACCCTTGTAAAATGTAATGCAGTCCATGCAATACATTCTACATTTGTGAACAACTTTCTAAGGTCCAGATAAATCAAACACACATTGGGAATATCTGTCCCGTTAAAAAGAAATGCTCCATCACTCAAATATGGTATTATTCCGTCTATGTATAGTAGACCTCTGCTCTTACTGGATTCCATATTTCTCCATCTTTCCCAACCTTCAGGTGTCGACTGCTCAGGTATCTGACACAGGGCGCTATGTGTGTGTGGCTGACAATGTGGCTGGAAGTGCAGAAAAATCCTTTAACCTTAATGTTCATGGTGAGTCACATGTAAAATGGAAAAACACATTTACATTCAAAATTGTCTTATTTTATCAATTTGTAAAAATATAAGAGAGCCATCTGCATTTACTCTTATGTTGAAAATACTGCTTTTCATTTAAATTTAACTGTTGGGAAAAAACTGGGTCCCCTGGAGCATATTTGCTATACTGAATGTTTACTTTTTCCTCTCAGTGCCTCCCACCATTATCGGCCTTAGTCCTGAGACTGTGACTGCGGTGGTGAACAACTTTGTGTCTCTCTCTTGTGAAGCTACTGGTTTCCCTCCTCCCACCTTGAGCTGGCTAAATGACCGGGGCCCCATTCAGGCCAACACAAATGCACTCATCATGCCAGGTACTGCAAATTTGGGTCACATGTAATAGAATGAACATTCATCAGTGGGTGACAACAGAAGCTATTTTGCATTAAAAGAATAATTATAATATCTGGATATGAGCATGCCATAAAAATGATCAACAACAGTAGATTCTGAATGTGTCTGTGTGTCCATTTGTGCCTTCAGGTGGTCGTACGCTACAGATTCTGAAAGCAAAAGTATCTGATGGAGGAAAGTACAGATGTGTGGCCATCAACGCAGCAGGAGAGGCTTACAAACATATCTATCTCACTGTTTTCGGTTAGTCCACATTCACACTTTGTGTACTGTACACTGAGCGCCTGACTTTACATCATAAACTTACTGTAAATGTTTTCCTCTACCCTCGGCCTCTCAGTTCCTCCAAGTATCCGGGACAGTAGTGGGGACTCTCCTGTTGTGGTGAATGTGCTCGTTGGGAAATCAGTAACTCTGGAGTGTGAGTCCAACGCTGTACCTCCTCCCACCATCACCTGGTACAAGAATGGCAGGGTGGTGACAGAATCAGCAAACCTGCGCATCCTCAAGCAGAGACAGATGCTTGAGATCCAAGGCTCAGAGGTAAAAGATGAATGGATGCCATGTTGTCTGTTCTGTTTCTTTTTATTGATAGCTGTTGTTTTTTTTTGTTTTTTGTTGTAATATTAAAAAAAAAAAAAAAAAATGTCTCCTCTTTTCTCCAGGTATCTGATACTGGACAATATGTTTGCAAGGCCACCAATGTTGCTGGACAAGTGGACAAGAACTTCCACTTGAATATCTATGGTAGGTCATTATAGATATTAATTTATTGAGAAATGTGAAAATTCATAAAACACATCATGTTTTCAAACAATGCTTAACATAATATTGAAGAATTATCTCTGTCTCTTTCTCTCTTTAGTACCTCCGAGTATTGATGGCCCAGCAGAGGAGAGTGTTGTGGAAACCATCAGTAACCCAGTCACCTTTGCCTGTGATGCTACTGGAATCCCTCCTCCGAGCCTCACTTGGTTGAAGAATGGACGACCCATAGGTACGCCTACATTTAGATTTAAGTGAGCTGCACTGTACGTGTTTTGTTAATCACACAAACTACAAAAAAAAATGTTTTGTCAATTGTTAATGTCCTCCTGGGAAATGATATTCATCTGTATCTTACATCTAAACCAAAGTACCTGTTGTTTCTCAACATATTTTACACAGGAAAAAAAGTAAAGGTGGTTGAGGCAAAGTGTAAGGGGTAACATTACATAACTAGGTGCAGTAGCTTTGTCATTGTCATTTCATTTATACCAAACATATGAACTTGATATTTCTGTAGAGAACTCAGAGTCTCTGGAGATGCACATCTTCTCAGGAGGAAGCAAGCTGCAGATTGCACGGTCACAGCTTTCTGACAGCGGCACTTACACGTGTGTGGCTTCCAACGTGGAGGGCAAGGCACGCAAGAGCTACCACCTCACCATACAAGGTACATGCACATGCATAGCCTCAGTCATTATAAAAAAATTTCTAACCCTTTTCTAGAGATCAGTTTCAAATTAAAGGAATGCAAAAGCTTGTTTGTTTCCAGAGAAGCCCCGTAGAATATTACAACATATTCTTGTCAGGCTTTATGTGTCGACCGTAACCTGTCAAGCTTGTCAAGGTTATATGTTATCATAAATAAATGTACTGTATTTACCATTTCATGATTTCTCATGGTATTCATAGGCGTGTACTAAGACCAGTAATTCTTTCTTAGTCCCTCCCAGTATCTCTGGATCGGAGCTGCCCAGTGAAATGGGAGTTCTGCTAAATGAAACCATCCAGCTAGTCTGTCGAGCCCGGGGAACTCCGACTCCAACCATCCAGTGGTTGAAGGATGGTGAAGTCATCAACAATACGAGGATCGAGGGGCTCAGGTAATGCTTGCCACACAAAAGAATAACAAAATAGAAGAAAAATGGGGATTTCACAGTACGCCAATCCAGTGATAAATGATTCTATAATGATCATAATGATGATAATGATGATGTAATGCTGCCTTTGCGTTCAGGATCAGTCCAGATGGCAGCACACTCACTGTGACTGGAGCTCACACCACTGATAGTGGCAAGTACACCTGTGTGGCCACCAACACTGCAGGAGAAGAGGACAGGATATTCAATCTGAATGTGTATGGTGGGTTTATTTCATTTTACTACATGTATCGTCCAGTACAAACAGTCTGAGTCACTGTTTTCATGTCACTGACCCTGCTTCCCATTTTACTTTTCCAGTGCCTCCTGTGATAGACGGCAACAGTGAGACAGTTGAGCACTTGACCACAGTTCTGGACAGTTCTGTCAACATTGAGTGTGTTGCTGCAGGCTCTCCTCCGCCCCAGCTCAACTGGCTGAGAAATGGCCTGCCTCTGTCAGTGTCCTCCCACATACGGCTTCTTTCTGCTGGGCAGGTGCTCCGGTAGGTCAGTGGACAGGGCTCAAGAGGAGTATGTTACACACGGTGCTGCATCAAGAACAACTTCTTGTGCATCTTGTGTATGGGAAAATGCATGTCAGCAATTATTGCAAAGCATTGTGTGAGATATAGGTGTAATTCTTTATCTGTATTTTGCAATTTTGTATTTTCCTACTATTAAATCAGTATGGAAATTCACCCTCCATAAAACAATTTCACTGTAATGGGTTGCATTAGAAAGTGGTTTACTATATGCTGTTTAAAATATTTCGCTGCTCTACTAACAATAAAAGGGTTAAAAACAATGGTTTGTTTGTTCTTTAACCGCTAGTTAAAATGTACTATGATACTTATATGTTGTACCTTTTGCATTTGTCAGGATTACACGAACTCAGGTGTCTGACAGTGGCACCTATACCTGCGTCGCATCAAACAGAGCAGGAGTAGACAACAGACATTATAACCTAAATGTGCATGGTGAGTCTGAAAACATTACTTGCTTCTAAAATCTGAGGAATAAATCACAGCAATAACTAATAATCATTTGAATCTTTTATTACTCTCCTCAGTCCCACCCGGTCTGGATGGGGCAGGGAGCACAGAGGATGTGACTGTAGTCAGAGGAAACTTGGCTTCTCTGCTGTGTATTGCTGATGGGACCCCGATGCCCACTGTGTCCTGGCTTAAAGAAGGGGTAACTCTAATTCCTGACCCCCACCTCAAATTACTCAACCTGAATACCACTGTGCAAATCTTCCAGGCCCAGGTCAATGATACAGGACGCTACACCTGCGTGGCTAACAACACCGCTGGTCAAGCAAGCCGCCACTTTAACCTGAAAGTGCTAAGTGAGTAAAAGCATATTATAGCTCTTATTTTCCAGCTTCTGCTTTTGATTCATGAATGAGAAAATAAATATTGTTTTGTTTTGTTTTCTTATTCAGACCCTCCACACATCAAGGGCTCTGGTGTACCAGCAGAAGTATCTGTTGTGGTTAATAATGTACTAGAGCTTCATTGTGAGGCGTCAGGTATACCTACACCCTCTTTGACCTGGCTGAAGGATGGACGCCCGCTCCCACAGACAGACAGTCTGCGCCTCCTCCGGGGAGGAGAAGTGCTTCGTGTGGCCTCGGCACAGGTCAGTGACAAGTGACAGTGAAATTTAACACGTTTCTATAAAATTTAAAACCATACTTTTTTTACATAGTGTATATGATAACATAATTGTGGCGATTATGTTTGGCTATTGAGTCTTTTTCCATATTTTCTTTATACTTTTCTTAACTTTTACTCAGTTGGAGGACACAGGCAGATACAGCTGCTTAGCCCACAGTCCAGCAGGAGATGATGACAAGGAGTTCCTAGTTCGAGTGCATGGTGGGTAACACAGATGTGTAATACACATTGCAGTGTGTGTGTGTGTGTGTGTGTGTGTGTGTGTGTGTGTGTGTGTGTGTGTGTGTGTGTGTGTGTGTGTGTGTGTGTGTGTGTGTACATAACATGTGGAAACAATCTATGGCTTGAGGGTAATTAGATTTAGTCAATCTGTATTTAGTTAATAAACATATTTTACTCATTTTCTTTTTTCATACTTGTCTACAATTGACAATTAATAAATAATAAGGTGAGATGAGATTGGGCTATAAAAATCAATGTCAGCCCCGGTCTCTTTCTGGTTTTTCGGTAACAGTTCCCCCTAACATTGCGGGGGAGAGCACACCTCAGGACGTGTCAGTGCTGCAGAACAGACAGGTGACTCTGGAGTGCAAGTCTGATGCCGTTCCACCTCCAACTCTGACCTGGCTCAAAGATGGCCAACCATTGCAGGTCAGAAATCAAACAAACAACTGTCCACAAAATGCTATGAATTCTCCTGAAATGTATTTACAAATTACTTTTTACCTTTGTGTAGGCCTCTGCCCGTGTGCGTATTCTGTCCAGTGGCCGTTACTTACAGATCAACATGGCTGAGCTCAGTGACAAAGCTCAGTATACCTGTGTGGCCAGCAACATCGCTGGCAAGACCACGCGACAGTTTAACCTGGCTGTCAATGGTACAGTTACATCTTTTATCTACAACTAATGTAAATATAGAGATACTGTACTGTATATCCTTTCTTACAGAGTTGAACTCCGTCTGTAATTAATAATAGAGCTGAATTCATTACCCAGCTACAAATGAGTAAACCTGTCCCCTCAGTGGCCCCAACTATCAAGGAAGGCTCCCAGACAGTGTCAGTGCACATCAACAAGCCAGCAGTGCTTGAGTGTGTTGTAAGTGGAGTGCCACCGCCTCGCGTAACCTGGAGGAAACATGGTGCCATATTGGCAGGAAATAACCAAAGGTAAATTAACGTCATATAACAATGATGTGTTTTTGCTGTTTTTATCTCAAATGCGTATTATTGTCATTATCATACAACAATTGCATATGCAGTTCTATTTGATTAATATCATGTATTAATGGTTTCCAGCATATTAAATCTAGATTTTAATATTTTAGCACAACTCAATTATGGGCATTTCCTTTTTGTGTGCAGGTACACATTTGCAGAGGATGGGTCATTACACATCCACTCTGCTCAGGTTACCGACACTGGACGCTACCTGTGTATGGCAACAAATCAGGCTGGGACACAACACAAGAGAGTGGATCTGCAAGTATATGGTGGGTGATAAATATGTGCATATAAAACACATGAATACTTTGAAACTGTCTCAATCACCCGCAAACACAGTCATCCAATAATTTTATGATCCTCGGTTCTCAACCTTTAGTCTCGCCCTCCATCGCTGAAAGCCGCACCAATGTGACGGTTACAGTCAACGTTCAGACCACCCTGTCTTGCGAGGCCACCGGCATACCCAAACCCACCGTCAGCTGGATGAAAAACGGTCGAGTCATCAATACTGACCAGAACGAGAATATGTACAGGTTGATCCAGGTTTTCTCCCTCTCTGTTTTCTAATTCAAGTCTATAAACTCACAAACACAAAACTGGAATGTAAGACCACATTAATTAACAGCTTTATTGCTGTAGCGTTTCATTGTAAGATTCACTGTTTCTATATATATATATATATATATATATCATTAATTTTGCCATTTTTAAAGTGTGGACATCGAAGTGAAACTACTCTTCAATCCTAACTTTTTTGTTATTTCCAGATTACTATCATCAGGCTCCCTGGTAGTTATAGCACCAACAGTGGAGGATACAGCAGTGTATGAATGTGTGGTCTCTAATGAGGCAGGGGAAGACTCCAGATTCATCAACCTCACTGTCCACGGTGAGTAACACAGCATTTGTTTACAAATTGATCATTATTTTTACGCTATGTTCATTGATATTGTGTCATTATGTGATTGAATTTATCTTTCTGTTGTAAAAGTTTTTAACATTTCATTTCAAGATAATATATTGTTCTTACATTTTCTATCTAATGTCCCTCTAGTTCCTCCATCTATAGCAGATGAACCCACAGAGCTCGTTGTAACCAGACTGTCCCCGGTGGTCATCGCCTGCACTGCATCTGGCGTCCCAGTGCCCACAATCCACTGGAGCAAAGATGGCATGAAGCTTCCCAAAGAGGGACAGGGCTACAGCATCCTGCCCACAGGTTAGAATCTGAATTAATGTAAATAGTACAAAACTTTTATTTGTTACAACTTTTCAAACGACCATCCAAAATTCTGTAATTGCTAGCAAAATATGTTGTCACATATGACATATATATCACATACTCTTTTATTAGTATTAATAATGTTTTTGTATTCAGTTAATTCTTCAACTGGACTCAAAAGATACCTATTGCTGTGATTTATCTAATACAGCAGTTAAGATTATACTAAGTGATAAATGTTTCAGGTTACTTTATTAGCTTTATTAATTATGTTGATTGGGTGTCTGTGCTCAGGTCCAGTAGAGATCATCTCAGCTGAGCTAAGCCATGCAGGACGCTATTCGTGCACGGCCAGGAATGCTGCAGGCTCCACCCACCGCCATGTGCAGCTCACGGTGCAGGGTGAGAACATCCTGAGAAACAATATATCAAGAGACACACTACTGTTTAGGGGCTGTGTAGAGTGCAAAAAGCCCAAAAATATGCATTGTTTACAACTTAACTGCATGGTCAGTGATAAAAATAATACAATGGATGAACTTTGCATTAGGCTATGACTCTGACGTGCTTTTACTTCATTTTTTCCCATCCCTCTCCTCAGAGCTCCCAGTGATCCAGTCTCATCCCTCCACCCTGGATGTGATCCTCAATAACCCCATCACTCTGCCCTGCAGGGCGACAGGCTTGCCCAGACCGACCATCACCTGGCAGAAGGAGGGCATCAATATACCCACCACAGGTAATTAATCCTGTCTACGTGTATGTGTCAGTAATCATAAGTTATCAGTCATAATATCATGTCTCTTGCTTCATGCCAGATGGAAGTTTCACAGTGCTGCCTAATGGAAGTCTGCAGATCGCTAAGGCCTCTGTGTCGGATTCTGGGACATACATATGTGTGGCTCAAAACCCTGCAGGCACTGCGCTGGGCAAGACCAAACTCAGAGTACAAGGTGGGGCACACATTCAAGTCAAAGTAACCTGACTAACAGATGTATGATGCAATTATTCAGTAGTTGTGTACAGGGATGTAAGAACACCTTACAATCAAGGGTATTCTGATACATTACGCCTGCATTAAGACTTTTGAAAAAATAAAAAATATATTTCAATTTTGCAACATAAAACAGAACTGACTGTCTTGAATAAATTCCCTTTATCCTGATACTGTAGGTAACAGTTATGTGTCTTACAAGTTTGAACATGCACTCCCTTCAGGCATCTAAATCCATGTTTAGCAGCCTAATTGCTTATTTTGCTAATGTTGTCAATACATTTAAATGTTTTGACTCCATGTGGTTTTTCTATTTGCTGTGTCCTGCAGTCCCTCCGGTGATCAGCTCAGAGACTCAAAAGTATCTGGAGCCTGTGGACTCCTCTGTGACGCTACACTGCCAAGCTGATGGTTCCCCACCCCCCTCTGTCACATGGCATAAAGACGGGCAGCCGCTGACTGAATCTGTACGCCAGCGGGTGCTCAGTTCAGGATCCCTGCAGATCTCCTTCATCCAGCCAAGCGATACTGGACGATACACTTGCACTGCTGCCAATGCAGCGGGCACTGTCAGCATTGTGATGAGTCTCACAGTACAGAGTGAGTTTCAGTCAATACAGTATTTCAAGCCACATCACTGAACACCACACACTATGTTTGTATAATAATAATTTAAAACCACAATTCACATACCTAAAGTACTATTTCTAATTGAAAAGATGATGTTGCTACTTGGCCCACCACATGCACTTCACTAGGTACACCATTTGTGATTGCAAGGAATTTTTTATTGTACAGCATTTTCCTGATCTTAAATAAGCGATCCAGCTAATTTGTCTCAAAATGTAAAATGTAGTGTACAGGGCATTAGGGGCTGCCAATCCCCTCTGTGATTGTATATTTTATAAAACCATAACAAGACTAATCTTTAAAAAAAAAAGGGTTAGAAAAAAAATTGATAATGACTTCCTTTGCAGTCCCACCTTCCATTCGTGGTGGAGAGCTGGAGGTAGCAGTGGTGGAAAACAATCAGGCTCAGCTGGTGTGTGTGGCGGAGGGGGTCCCTCAGCCCAGCCTGTCCTGGGAGAAGGACGGTAATCCTCTCAGTGAAAGCACAGGGGAGTACACAATCCTGCCCTCTGGAGAGCTGATTATAGACATTGCTCAGGTAAGGGAAACATAAGGAAAACAATAAATCATCTTTCTGTTTGTTAATGTCTGTAGATTGCTGGAAAGTGAAATAGGCTCGTATTAAATTTAGCTTACAGTAGGTGGCTTAAGTGGCTTGTCTTGCATCAAAAAGATGCATTTAAAGATTTTCTGAATGCTACCACTCTCCTCATCTCCCCTCCCTCTGTACCAGCCTGACGATGCTGGAAGTTATTCGTGTGTTGCCACAAATGCAGTCGGACAGGACAGTCGGACAACGACCCTGTCTGTTCATACTCACCCCCTCTTCACTGAGCTGCTCGGAGATGTGGCCCTCAACAAGGGAGAGCGCCTCCTACTGGCTTGTGGCGTCAGTGGCATCCCCCCACCTAGAATTACATGGGCCTTCAACAACAACATTATCCCAGGTATATAGCAAGGTCCCCATTGATTAGGAAAATGTTTTGAATCTTATATCCCCCCCAATTATGTGGCTATATGTGATATATTAGATTAAAGACTTTAAACTGTGTTTTTCTCGCATTGTCTTTTACTGCCTTCGGTTAATGCTTTAGTTCACTACGACCACATGAACGGCCACACTGAGCTGGTGATAGAGAGAGTGAGCAAAGACGACTCTGGCACCTACACCTGTGTGGCAGAAAACAGCGTAGGAATCATTAAGTCACTTGGCTTTGTCTATGTCAAAGGTAAAACCACACTGCCATGAAACTATTTCACTTAGCTTCATTTTACTGATGTCCCCCTATTTAGCATTTAAAAGCAGTGTATAAAGATGTATTAAATGGTTTATAACACATTTAATGTAGTTGTAAACAGATGTATGTAATGTATTTGTTAACAAATACATTATGTGGGCACAAAGTGGATGCTGGTCTATAAACAGTTAATGAATGACACTATAGTTACATACATTACAACTTAAAAATGTCCTTATAGCTGCATACAACTGCGTGTGTTTTAAGCCATTTATTAAATGTTTGTATGCTGTTTATAACTGCTAAGTAGGGGCATTTAAAGTAAAAAGCTACCATGTAACTCACAACTCAACCCTAATCAAGTGATGTGTCCATGATGTCAACTTGTTCTGTCTGTCTCCAGAGCCTCCTATCATCGATGGGGACCTTCACTCCAACCGTATTGAACCCCTTGGTGGTAATGCCATCCTGAACTGTGAGGTCCGGGGAGACCCCCTGCCCACCATCCGGTGGAGCAAAAGCGGGATAAATGTCCAGATCAGCAACCGCATCCGTCTGCTGGACAACGGCTCTCTTGCCATCTATGGCACAGTGGTAGGAAAACACATGAGACTGAGACCACTTCTGTGTAATACTCAGTAATAATGTTGACTTTTCAAACAGGCATTTAGAAGTATATACATATTTTGGAACTTATTTGTAAACGTATTATGATAATGAACTGTGTTTTCATTTAATTTTATAGAGTGAAGATGCAGGCAACTACATGTGTGTGGCAACAAATGATGCCGGGGTGGTGGAAAGGAGTGTCACCCTTACCTTGCAGAGTAGGTGTCTTTATTCTATGTCAGTCCTATTTAGCATAACATTTAGCATTTGCTACATAAACAATGTGAAAGTTGTTTAAACCTAAAAGACTACTCCTGCGATTTAGTATTGCACCTTAAACAGTGAAAGTATCAGTAGCTGTTTTCTTCGTGCTCCTTGTGTCTAGTAAACTGGTTTTGATGTGTGACATCATTGTAATTCCTCCTTAAAGGTTTAATCAAACGGATCTGCCTTTCTTCCAGGTGCACCCACTATCATAGTGGAGCCAGTGGAGACAGTGGTAGATGCTGGATCCACAGTTGTGCTTAACTGTCAGGCAGAGGGTGAGCCTACTCCCATGATAGAGTGGTCCCGCCAGGGGCGCCCCCTGCTGGGCAACGACCGCTTCTCGACTCTGTCCAACGGTTCCCTCAGGATCAGCAGTGCCCAGAAGGAGGACACAGCTGAATATGAATGTGTGGCAAGAAACTTGCTGGGATCAGTGCTGGTCAGGGTCACTTTTACTGTACGAGGTGAGCTGGACTTTGTGGGGAATCTTTTCGTTCTGTGATATTTTTGAGTCAACTTCCATTAAAAAATATATTCATTCTCTTCTATAACCTCCTCAGTGAAAGCAAAAACAAACAATCATCTAAATTGACAAGTTAAGTTTACCGTGCATTCATTTGTTTTTCCAGTTCATGGGGGCTACTCAGAGTGGGCAGAGTGGGGTCGTTGCAGTGTGTCCTGTGGTGTTGGGTCCCAGAAGAGGCTGAGACAGTGTAATAATCCTCTACCTGCCAATGGAGGACGTCACTGTGCAGGATCAGACACAGAGACACATAGTTGTCAGGGAAAGCCCTGTCCAGGTGAGAGTGCTTTGATAAGTCAGTACTTGTAAAAGAGACTGTGTGCAAATAGCACATGTGGTAACAAAGGGCTGTACCGTTTTCCCTCTGCAGTGGATGGGAACTGGTCAGAGTGGTCTCTCTGGGAGGAGTGTTCTCGTACTTGTGGTCAGGGCAACAGAACCAGGGTCCGGACCTGCAGTAACCCTCCAGCTCAGCATGGAGGCAGGCCTTGTGAGGGGAAGGCAGTGGAGGTCATCATGTGCAGTGTCAGACCTTGTCCAGGTGAGTGACCAAATACCTTTTCTGTAAATGCAGCAGAAGACTGTCAGCTGTATGAATAGATGGTATGATGAGGTGCACCTGGCAGGAATGATTGTCTAATCTCAAATGGATGTCCCATACAAACATTTGTTATCTAAAAATCTCATATTTGTATATTATTACACTTTTCTCAATTTCTAAATACTAAAGTCAACTGCCCATAATAAATTGCACATTTACCATAGATGTCGAATAAATGTTGAGGTGTAAAAAGTATAATATTCATATTCAAGTACAAATTCCTCAAAATAGTACTACTAATAGTACTTTAAGTATACGTATGTCATATGTGACTATAGGCCTGTATACATTGACTGTTTCCACTCCTGCAGTGGCGGGTAACTGGGGGTCTTGGCTACCATGGAGCCCATGCAGTGAGACCTGTGGTAAGGGCATGCAGTCCAGAATCCGCCTGTGCAACAACCCCCCTCCAGCATTTGATGGGCCGCGGTGTGAGGGCACCGACACCCAAACACAAGTGTGCAAGGAGAGACCTTGTCCTGGTGAGGGCTCAGTGATTGAACTTTGCGGTAAAATCAGATTGAAAGAAATTTCAAATAATGAAGTCTAAGTGACTGATGCTCCCGCTTCTTCTTCTCTTGTGCCCTTCAGTGGATGGGAAGTGGTCCTCCTGGGTGAGCTGGGGAGCCTGCAGTGTTTCATGTGGAGGTGGGACCAGACAGAGGACACGCCTCTGTGCCAGCCCCGCCCCTCAGCATGGTGGCAGGCAGTGTGAAGGCAACGACGTGCACATTGACTTCTGTAACAGTGACCCCTGCCCCAGTGAGTCATACTAACTTTTATTCAGTCGTACTGGTTAGATTTTACAAATGCAAATTCTTTTACTTTACAGGAAAAAAACATATCTCTATATCTGTGTATTTATCTGTATATCTATTTGTAAAAATGTCTTGATTCTTCCCAGTAAAGTACCTGCTCTTGTATGTCTTTTTCCGTTTCTGCCTTTGACATTTTGACTTTCTTTCTCTCAGTCAGCGGTAACTGGGGTCCATGGAGTAGCTGGGGCAGCTGCAGCAAGACATGTAACGGAGGTCAGATGAGGCGCTACAGGACATGTGACAACCCCGGACCTGCCAATGGTGGGAGAGCATGTGCAGGTGCAGATACACAGATACAGAGATGCAGCACAGCCAACTGTCCTGGTGAGTCAGCATGTTTAAAACTTTTTTTAGATTATCCCAAAAAGACTAAATTGCCTCTAAAACTCAGATTATGAGGTAATTAAAACCGCCCTGCTGTGTGTCTGTTTTACGATGATGATGTTTGTTTTTGGGGGTATATCATTGCAGTTGACGGTAACTGGGGCTCATGGCAGCCGTGGGGAGAATGCTCTGCTTCCTGTGGGGGCGGAGAGAGGACACGTGTCCGTCTCTGTAACAGTCCGTCTCCTAACAACGGTGGTCGGCCTTGTCCAGGAGACTCCTCTCAGCTGTCCAGGTGTAACAGTCAGGCCTGCCCAGGTGAGGCATTTTTGTAAATATATATAGATTGTACATGTGTGCAGTCGAGTGCAGTTCTCGACACGTTCTCAAATACTATCTTTTTCTTGTTAGGTGGACCCCAGAAGGCACGAGGAAGCATCATAGGGAACATCAACGATATTGAGTTTGGCATCGGCATCCTCAATGCCACCATCACAGACAGCAAGTCTGGCGGCAGAATCATCAAGGCCACTATTACTAATGTACCAAGGACATTAGGTCAGTTTTCCAACAGTTTCATATGTTTAAATATTTTACTTTTAGATGAGATGTGCACCAAATAATACGTGTCTCCATTCAACTAGTGCACCTAAGTTGTTCTCTTGAACTTTCTCATATATCTCGTAATAAATGAAATATGCCCTTCTTTTCCCTTTAATTTCAAGGTCCTGCAATGAGAAAGCTCATCTCAATCTTGAATCCTGTCTACTGGACCACTGCACAGGAAGTAGGAGAGGCTGTTAACGGCTACACTCTAACAGGAAGCATCTTCAGACGAGAGACACAGGTGGAGTTTGCCACAGGTAAGAGTGGACAGGCCGAGGTGCTACTGTATTATTACTACAATGTGAGCTATTTATATAATACACATTGTGGGTTCAATCTGGTGCTTGTTGTGGACTGATGGTTTTGGATGTGAATAATGTTAGTAGGGGGAAATGTGACAAAGATCTGTGGTGTAATCTTGGTAGGTGAGATTTTAAGGATGACCCACATTGCCAGAGGCCTGGACTCAGATGGAGCGATGTTACTGGACATCGTAGTGAACGGACACATCCTGCAGCTGCCCTCACATGCTGACATCAGCATCAAGGTAAATAAATAATCTATGCAGGTGATTAGACTTTGTGGCTTATTGGTAGGTGTTTTTATTACTTAGTTTCTTTAGATTAGATTTCATCTTGTGTAAAATCAAGGGGAACAGCAGTAAAAAAACAAACATAACTCTATTTTAACCAGTTTACTACAAATCAGATATCCATTACATCACTGCATAACCTTTCATAAACAATGCCATATTGTGGAGCTTAGCTACAACATGTCAAAATACTTTAAAGCTGCCTCACATGTACACTTTGTTTGACTCAGGACTACACGGAGGATTACATCCAGACAGGCCCAGGCCAGCTGTACGCTCTGTCCACCCGCATGTTCAGCATCGACAGGGAGAGTGTGCCCTACTCGTGGAACCACACCATCTCATACGACCTGTCAAAGGGCAAGATGCCCTACCTCGTAGAGACACTGCATGCCACAGCCATCAGTGCTAACTACCACCCCCTGGAGGAGATGTTGGAGTATAGCATCCAAGCTAGTATCGCCAAGGGTGAGAATACTGGTCTGTAAAAGGACTGAATGTAGGAATAATATTTTGATTATGGGTGAGAGATGGACTGAAATAGGCTACTAACTTAATAGGCTTAGTATTTTTCCTCTGTTGTTGCTTAGTAATCCAGTCAACCTTTTACATCTAATCTTTCTTTTTTCCTACATATTTTTGTCTCAACAGTAATTTAAATTAATGATGAAATGTTTACATGATTCCAGGTGATCGCAGTAACCAGTGTCCTCAGGGATTCACTTTGGTGTCTGCTGGTCCCTACTGTGCAGGTAATGTTTATCACAACACATTATGCTGTTCCTAACTCAGTAAGAATCAGTTGAATCAACAACATTATAGTCTATGGCTAGTTAATAATAGTGGTATGTTGAGTTAAAAGTCTATTTCAGAGTTGCTTTCAAAGACACATAGTGGATTTAAAAGCACCTTTAAATGATTTAACATCTTATCCTAACATACTTAGCAGAACTTCCTCATTGTTTGCTTAAATCTGTTCTGATTGTTGCAATATTGTTGTCAATGTATCATTTATGTGCTGTAGATGAGAACGAGTGTGAGGTTGGGAAACCCTGTTCTCATGCCTGCCACAACGCCATGGGCACCTACTACTGCTCTTGTCCCCGAGGCCTCACCATCTCAGCTGACGGCAGGACCTGTCAGGGTACACAACTCACTTCTGAATCAGTGCTGTCAACATTAATATTAAACACACAGGTCCTTGTTTAGATAATTCAATGCTCTTCATTCTCGTAGACATTGATGAGTGTTCACTGGGCGGGAACGTGTGCCATGATGGACAGGACTGTGAGAACACTATTGGCTCTTACCGATGCGTCATGCGCTGTATGCGCGGCTTCAGGAGAACAGCCGATGGTCTCAGCTGCACGGGTACACCAACAAGCTTTATTGATCAGCTGAGCATTTGTTGTGAGTGTTGCTGATGTGGAACTTTTTACGATTGTCTTATTTGTTGCTCAGATGTGAACGAGTGCCAGGAGTCCAATCCGTGCAATCAGCACTGTCTGAACACGATTGGCAGCTATCGATGTGCCTGCGAGCCGGGCTATCAACTCAGGAACCGACGCTGTATAGGTAAGACAGCTACACCTCTCCATATAGTGCTTTATCTGTATTATTCATAATAGAAGGTTACTATTTTTGGCCTTTTTATATAATTGCATTGCTTGAAAAATACAGTCAGATGCCCTCACCTAAAATAATTTCCTTGAAGAAACTTGTTCTGGATTTGACCTCTTCTCCCATTGATCACCCCAGATATAAACGAGTGCAGACAGAGGGTTTGTCGATCAGATCAGCAGTGTAAAAACACACGGGGTGGTTACACCTGTATTGACCTGTGCCCCAATGGTATGACTAAAGGTGCCAATGGGACATGTGTAGGTGAGTATTCACAAACATACAGTGTTCCTTGTTAAGCCAGAGAGCATTTGCTGAAGTAAACAATATTAATAACGTACAGACTGGGAGAGATTTTAGTTCTGCACCATGAGTTACTTCTGTATCCTTTGTGCTGTAGACATCGATGAGTGCAGAGATGGCACTCATCAATGCAGATACAATCAGATCTGTGAGAATACCCGAGGCAGCTACCACTGCACATGTCCACGTGGTTACAGATCTCAAGGAGTGGGACGGCCCTGTCTCGGTACGTACATCCTTTATGTCTCTCATAAACACAACAAAACATGCATCCAAATTTGTATGACATTCAAAGGGCTTCATTTGCAGTGATCAGGCAGGTGATACTTCCACCAAACGGTGTGTAATTAGCTGAGGATATTTGTCAAAGCATACAGCATGTTAATCAATTAAAAAGTGTAAAACATTTTTGCAATGCTCTTTCCTTACTCTTCCAATCAGTTTGTTCGCGTCTGCCAGCAAACTTCTCTCTTTGTGTCAGTGACTCATTCCTGTTGAAAAACTTATATAATAAATAAATAAGCTGTCATCTGCAACGTAGCACGGACATTCTGCCAGTGCTTGCTTGCAACTCTAAAATGCTGCAATTAAAACCGCTGACTAACACATAACATTAAAGCCCCTGCAAAGATGTAATGCATGGTTTCAGGTCCTCTAAAGCTCTACATTAATGCTGTGTCTTCTTACACTGTCAGATAAGAGTATGAGAAAGGATAGGAAAGGACTACAGAGGAAGGGAAAAATAAATGTCTCCTTCTTTGATGCATCAACCATAAAAAGACCAGCACCATGACCTCACCTCTGTCACTCTGTTTCCCCCACTATCTTCCAATTTTTTTTTAAAGTTTCCTTTATGTTTGGATCTGGCTATTTCCTGGAGTTGCTTTGTAATGGCATACATTCACCGTTGCCCTCGTGACAACATTAACATTGTACACTGATGTCTGTCTTTGTGAAATATTCATCTGGCATGTATTGGATTTCTTACCTGGTATCATATGTGAATTATATTTAATATAATTTCTTCAGATAAAAAGTTAAGTAGTTTCAGAATTGAGTTTTAAGTTATTATCTTCAAAGAATTTTTTTTACATTTAATTTGATATGAGAGAAAATAATCTCAGTCTCTCATTCAAATGACAGATGTATTTATAGTCTCAATACATTTCTGTCTTAGGGACATGAATATGTATTGTTGTACAGTGGGGTAATTGACATATACCCTTTTTTCCCCCCTCATTCTCATCTCCCTCCTCTATTTTCATGGCCCCCACCACCTCATTTGTTCTTTTCATCCCTCTAAATATCACCTTTTCCCATTACTTCATGCATTCTTTTTGCACCTTTTTTCCTATCAATCTGTCCTCTTGTCTTTTCCTGCTGCTGGTCTTTCTTTGTGCTGAGGGCAGACATAAATGAGTGTGAGCGGCTTCCACAGCCCTGTGCCCACCAGTGCATCAACACGCCTGGCAGCTTCAAGTGCACCTGCCCGCCAGGGCGCCACCTTCTGGGTGATGGCAAATCCTGTGCTGGTCTGGAGCGTCTGCCCAGCTATGAAAGTTACTCATTCGGCTACCAAACATCACAATCCTCTCCTGAGCACAACTCCTACCAGCGACTGTACCACAACTTGGCCTCTCAGAGCTACCACTCCTACGCAGCCACCGCAAGGGGGCGCAACAGGAGCCAGAGCCGCAGAGAGACTCCCGTACATTCCTCACAGCAGGGCTTCCTCGCTTGTCAGCAGGGGTTTGAGTCCAGGGGTGGCTCCTGCTTAGGTAACAATGGAGGACAGGCAGGGTTAAGATTAGGGAGAGTATGAAAGTTATAGAGTCATAGAGAAACTCTATTTGCTTTGCTGCTTGTGGGTTTAGCTGTAAATATGGAACTGTGAGCTTTGAAAATGTATCTTAATGTGTCATTTATGTTCTCTGATTTCCTCTCTATCATTCTGTGGCTGCTTGTGTGTTTGCGTATGTGTGTGTGACACCAACAGACATCAACGAGTGTGAGGTGAGGGACACCTGTCAGCATGAGTGTATGAACACACCAGGGAGCCACAGGTGTCTCTGTCCTGCTGGTTACCACCTTATGACCAATGGCAAGACGTGTCAAGGTGAGAACCACCAGCTGCTCCCTGTTTCTTTCCATCACCATCATTTTGTGTTCATTATAGCATGTACTGTAATGACGATAAGCTGTTCGCTGTATCGACAGATATAGACGAGTGCCTGGAACAGAACATCCAGTGTGGAGCGAACCAGATGTGCTTTAACATGAGAGGAAGTTACCAGTGTATTGACACACCTTGTCCACCAAACTACCAGAGGGATCCAGCCTCAGGGTAAACATTCACCTTCACAGAAATACACTCAATTAGGATAACCCATTAAAGAAAATTAAATATTAAAGATAAACCGTGACCACAAACTATTTGTTTAATTTAAGGGATTTGCAATCATGGAACAGTTTGTATTTTTAGATTTTTAGTTAATCAAAAAACATTTTTCACGTAGCCATTGTGGTACCATATCATGCAGAGAGTTTCGGATTTAAAGCTACAGTGCGTAGTTTCTGCCGCCATGAGGAATTCTAAGTAACGACAACAAAACTTTCGCCGCGTCCACATGATACAAGCCTTACGTGACCGCGCACATGTTCAAAAATAAACCTTAAAGCTACATTGTGTAAGATTTTCTCCCATCTAGCGGTGGAATTGTATATGACAACCAACTGAATATTACTTTATAGCCCCTCCCATTCCTAGCGCGTTTTAACTCCTACGGAGGCCGTATTATTCCAAGAAGTACGACTTCGTCCGTGAGTGTTCCTTCTAGTGTAATAAAAGCACAACCATGCTATAGTTAGCCAAGCAACTATAAAACTTTGAATTTACACAAATAGGCAGAATTACCTTTTGAGAAGAAAGCAGGCAACTTCGGCGTCCCTTTTTAAAATCCTTGCTCCTTATGAGCTCTTTCCATCTTGGAAAAGCCACTCCAATATTAACTTTGATCTTGTTGCTTTGCCTGTCGCGTTGTCGTTTTAATGCTCTTTTTAACTTCCTTGGCGACTCCGTTATCTTCTCCCCCTCCCTGGCATTCGTCACGGTGCCACTGGGTGTAAAAGCGCGAAAGGCGGAGTATATCCCTCTTTGGCTAATGTATTTTAAAGATGGAGGCGCTACATGGCTGCCGCCATTCGTGCGACTCGCTCGTATGTATTCTGAATGATTCTCAATGGCAGATTCTACGCGTACGAGAATACTTTGATTAGTTGGTGGAAGTAATTACACATGAATGAGCATATATTTGTGTTAGAACAAAGGGGGTTTTGCTAAGAATTAACTCAAAATATTACACAATGGAGCTTTAACTATAAACACTAGGTAGGCACTTGCAATTTCCCTTTACACAATAAAGTCACTCTAACTATTTATCTATCTATCTTAGACAATATTTATTATTTTTCTGCTTTCCCACAGTATACTCAACTGAAATCTGCTGTCTATGTTGTGTCTAGCTTTTGCCTGAAGAACTGCCCACCAAATGACCTGGAGTGCGCACTGAGCCCTTATGCCCTGGAGTACAAGCTACTGTCTCTTCCCTTTGGCATTGCAGCCAACCAGGACCTCATCAGGCTGGTGGCCTACACACAGGATGGAGTTATGCACCCCAGGACCACCTTCTTGGTGGTGGACGAGGACGTCACGTTACCTTTTGCCCTGCGAGACGAGAACCTGAAGGGAGTGCTGTTCACCACTCAGGCGCTACGAGAGCCCCACACGTATCGCATGAAGGTCCGTGCCCTCTCCTACAGCGAACACGGAGGCATCGAGTACCAGACTACCTTCATCGTCTATATCGCTGTCTCTGCCTACCCTTACTGAGAGCACTTTAAATTACACGAGACAAAGGTGTGGTGATGAATTTGCGTCCTAAATGAGTGGGTGTGGTTTTTGGAAAAGCAGCAACATCAGTAAACAAACTGAAAAAAAGACTCTCAGTGTGAGAGAGGCCAGTGAGTACATACAGCCCTGAGGACGTAAGGAAGTAGATTTAAAGTGGATACCTTACATGCCACTAGAGGTTAACAGGTGGCTTGGATAAAACTGGCTATTTATTGGCTCTAATCCCTGGAATCCTCACCTCAGTTTGTCAGAACTTTCTCAGTGAAACATCTGATATTTTTGCCTTGTTATTTCCCCCTGCCCCTTCAGATTTATTTATAAGATCAACAAGATTTTGTTCCTCAAAGCCGAAGCGTCCACCGCTGGCTGGCTCATAAAGTTAGCTTTTACCCTACTCAAGAAATCTTAGCTAGCCTTTTATTTACATCTACCTATTATTAAATTATTGGGAAGTGCTTGAATGAGAAAATGGCCAGTTCCCACCTTTGTTCAGCCCTTGTGTCATCAGTCGCCAAAGTGGAGTTGTGACTGTTCAGATACGGTGCTCATTTTGGAGATTGAAAACTTGACTGTCACATATTCTACATCCTCAGGTAGCGGCCTATCATTCGCACAAGTGCATCAAATAGAAACCCTATCTAATTATTACACTGATTACATCAATGTGCCATATACTGCTCCTTCCAATAGTTGATACCAAGATGTATTTTATTTTTATGACTTGTACATATGTTTTTTTCCGCATAATGTATTGCCATACTGTACTTATTGTACCCATTTTGTAATAAAAATGTATATATATATATATATATATATATATATATATATATGCACTGAAATTAAGCATTGTGTATGTCTGCAGCACTACTGCATAAAACAGCCCTGATCCTTTTAATTAATGAGCAGGTCACATCTGGGAGCAGTGTGAGGAATAGGGAATAAGACAAAGTTATTAAGCTACTTACAGAAAAGTGTAAGAGGAACATGTATGCTCTGGAATAGCCAATCAGAGACAAGGATTTACCCTGTGTCTGCCATATGGTTCTTCTTTTTTATCATAGCATTTGTTTCTGCAAAACAAAATTTAGCATGTGAAATTAACAATCATAATGTATAAATATATAAATAGGGATGAAATAATTGGATAGAAGGATATTTACTTTTATCTTTCACTTACATTGCATTCATAAAGTATTCAGAGCCCTTCACTTTTTTACATTTTGAAATGTAGTGCCTCCTAATTCTCCTGATCATCTCTGAGCTGTTTTTACAGCTTGTTTGGAGTCTCACCTGTGGTGAATTGATTGGACATGATTTTTAAAGGCAAACAACCACCGGTCTGTGGAAGGTCTTACAGCAGACAACACAAGAGCAAAAACTAGCCATGAGGTTAAAGGAACTACTTGCAGAGCACATAAACAGGATTGTGTCGATGCACAGAGCTGGGGAAGGCTACAAAAATTATTTCTGCCGCATCGAAGGTTCCCAAGAGCAGAGTAGCCTCCATAATTCCTAAATGGAAGACGTTTGGCACAACCAGGACTCCATAATTCCTAAACGGAAGACGTTTGGCACAACCAGGACTCTTAGCTGGCTGCCCAGACAAACTGAGCAATCGGGGGGCCCTGGTAAGTGAGGTGACCAATAAACTGACAGGTCACCTGTGTGGAGAAACTTCCAGAAGGCCAAACATCACTGCAACACTCCACTGATCTGAGCTTTATGGCAGAGTGACCCAGGGGACTGGTCAGGGTTGAAGGGAATGCTAAACGGAGCAAAGTACGGAGAGATCCTTAATGAAAACCTCAGGACCTCAGACTACTTCTGTTGATGTGATATGTCAGTGTCAATTTAAACCATTTTAGCATAAGGCTGCAACATAACACTGTAAAGAAAGAGAATACTTTCTGAATGCACTGTAAATCCAAGATTTCAGTTTTAGCAGTAATAAATACAGACCCTGACTTGTATTCACCATACTTTGTGTGCATGTAAAACATCAAAATTAATAACAAAGTAATGATCAGCATTCATATCTTATTTATTTTTGTCAAAAAAGCACAAACATAAAAAAGTAATATCGAGTAAGGCAGTTTGTACATCAGTTTGTTATGTTCCCTCGTCTTCTCGTCCTCAGAGGAAGAGCATCTGGGACTAGAAATACATGAAGAAATCAGGCCGTTCTCCTTTTGTTTTCATGTAAAACTAGACTTTACTGCATTAGAAAAGGAATCTAATGTCTGGATGCATCATCACTGATGACAGTATTCAAACATGAAAACCCATGTTTCAATAACAACTGGTGATAACTCTTGAGTAAAACAACTGTGGTGCGTGTTTTAGAAAAAGCAACATCCATTGGAAAACTCCACTCAGTGTGTGATTGGAAATGAGCAGGAACAAAACATTATGCTGGAACTAAATTCCCCTAATCACTATGTCTACATAATATTTTCAAAAGAGCAACTTTTTGACAGTTACACTTTCCTTTAATGTTCATTTATACTGTTTATAGTTAGAACTCAACCACTTTGTTATAAAAATTCTTCTCCAATACACAAGGGCAAATAATTCATCAATGTAAGCTACAATATTTCCATGAAAGCAAAATAAATCATTTGGCAACAGACGTAATCTACCTGATAAGGCAGATAAAACTTTTACATTTCCAGTTTTCCTGCTTGGGTTATAAAACGTATGGAAATAAAAAGCATATACGTGGTAGTAACAGCATGATTCCTATTGCCAGATATATCCACGTGTGGAGGATCTGTTTGAATCAACGAGCACAATTTGAAACTGATTCAAAAAAAAAAAAAAAAGTTCATTTTTCAAGAAGAGACCCATAACATAAAAATGACAAGTATGAAATGCTTGAGAAAATACTCAAAAGTGGGATCATGCAAACAATATATTTGTTTTAAATCACATATAATTCCCTCTCCGTTTTCAGAGAGACAAAATATTCATTATCTTAACTTAGTCTTTCCTGCAAATCAAGCACGCTGCTTTTGTCAAACCTTTAAAGCAGTGTTGTTAATTTCGATCAAGTAGGGATTTGGCCTTGAAGCAAAAATCACTACTATGAAACAAAACCAAGAGGAAAAGGTTTAACCCTAGATTATTTTTCTGTTAAATACCAAAAATAAAAATAAAACTATCTGAGAAAGGATTCTCAGGGAGACATGTCAGAAATAAATGCAGCTCCTAGAAACGGTACCAGCAGAGCCACATTATGCCTCGTACAGCAGCAGAGGGTGCATGAGAGTCAAACACGAGGGATGTGAGGAACAGTAAAATGGGATTAGTAAGAGTGGCGGTGGAGATGCATCGTGGGTAATAATCCTTAACCGGGGCAGCAGGCAGCGTGAAAGGATGGATGGATGGATGGATGGATGACGCCCCCTCCTCCCCCTTTCCACCCACTCCACAGGGTAAATGGTGACCCCCCGCGAGCAAATCCACCACCCTCCATCTGTGAGTGTGCTTTTTAAGAGCCTCCCACTGCTCAAGTGTTACAGGGAGAGGCAATGAGAGGATATACCGAGGCTTTTATTTCATCGGGAAGTCTCTACTGTAGAGACAACACAAGAGAATGATGGAAAACAAATGCTGAGTTTTTTCTGAGAGAAGCAAAGCTGAAGCCCTCTGTGTGGAAGTCAGTGGAGGATACATTGCTAAGAGTCACACCTGTGATTGAGCACAAATGTGTTGTTCATATATGAGTGTGTAGGTACAGTACTGTGTACAGCAGTGGCTCCCAACCTCTTTGGCTTGTGACCAATAAGAGGTAAAATGATCCAGTAATTCACAAAAAAAGCAAAGATTAATGGAAGGTCTCACATAGTTTTCCTGTAGTGAGAATGTGTTTTTTTTTTTTTTTGCATTTGTTCTACGATGCATCTCCTCTAGGTTGAGAACCATTGGTGTGCATAGAAATGACATGGAGAGAAAGCGGGCTAGTGTGAGTAGATCAGAGAAGCAGCACAGACACATGGGATATGAGGTTCTCTGTAGCACCCTGTGAGAAATATGATTTAGTCGGCTATGATCATTAATGGGAAGAAAGAAGAAAAACTTTTCTTTTTTCTTACCTAATGTGACCCAGATTTGATTAGATTTTTTTTTTTAGCCTTGAACACAGTAGGATCACATTGGGGTGAAAATCAGTTTTTTCCTTTAGTCCCTATGCCATCTGTTAGATTACATGAACAGTGTCCTGTATGTGTCAGTGATGCGGAGTAAACTGATACTCTGCTCCTCTTTTAGACCGTCTTCCTTGCTGTTAGTACCCTGACGATGCTACCCACTCCTCCAGCTGCCAGGGCCTGGAGACACAGGAAGAAAAATATGGTGAGGCTATTTATTTATTTTACAGAAAACGGAGTCTCTGGTAGCTCATGCTGTACGTAGAGTTGTGGCCACAACTAGTCCATCTCAAACTGGCCTGTACAGTCCCACCATGGCCTCAAACTACAGACCCCATACATGATTACAACATTACATATGTTATACTTGTTAATTATCATCATTGATCTGTCACTGCTTCTAAACATGTATCACTTTTCTTTGACAGGTTAGAGTTAAAGTATTTCTAAAGCAAAAGAAAACATCGTCACAGACTTTATGTTTGAACCACTTCTCATTCTCGCTCATGTCAAAGGCACTATGTCTTCAGACCTCAGGCTTGGATTATCCTGGACATTATTTAATTTAAATAAAAAAAATCTGCTTCATCTCAAATGTCAACTTACTCCCTTACTCCACTTGACTCCCTAGGCAAGCCAGTGTTATATACAAAACCAATAAAGGATGCAACAATCAGATTATTATCAGAGCAAATACTGACTTTGTATAGCGGATTGGTCACTGATCTATGTTAAATACAGTTTTTTGACTCATTCATTTTAAAATTCTTTGGTTTGCTCAAGTTGAATGCATTGCATTGTAACAGCGCTTTTTTTATGTTTAGAAGAATATAATTATATACAATGTTTACAAGCCTAAAAAGAAAATGGTCAGTGAAAATCTTTTCTCTAGAGGTTTTTTGGAAAGATTCCTCCTAACTTTGTGATTAGGTCAGACAATGAGGTGTAGCCTAAATATTTACCTTTTCATGCCACTGCAGTAAGACCGCGCTGCTGTTTTCTGACGGCTTCTCGAAGCCCTTGTAGATATATTTCATCAGCAGGTCAACGCCGTTCTTGTCGAGGGACTGCACCCCCTTCTCAATGTCACTGCTCTTAAAGGCGCTGAGCACCTTTAGCACCAAAGCCTCAGCACGATCCTGTGTGAAGACGCGAGTTGCTAAAGAATTATTTACTAGCCTGGTTCCAGACATCTGAATCACTGCCCACATCTCTCTACTGTATATGTCCAAGGTACCTCATCTCACAAATGTCATTTAGAAGTTTCATCATTTAAAAATATAAAAGCCTCCTTAAATGATTAATCACAAAAACAAGAATGTGGCATTATTGACCTAGAAAACCAAACCCACCTTGACGTTCTGGTTCTTTGTGTTGATTGGCGGGTTCTTCAGGACTGCTTGTAAAGCCTCCATGACATTCCCTGTGCAGGGAGGGTTAAGGATGCTACACACAGGGACCCACCTCCTAAATCACAATATTGGTTACAAGCCCAAATGTGATACATACGCCCAGTGTCAAGACATCGCTATTCTGTGTGTTTATGACTCTTACCTTCTGACTTCAATCCAGTCAGACCTCTCAGGTCATCAGTTGGTGGGTTTTCTAACTGTACTTAGAATAAGATCCAGATTCTCCCTGATGACCTGAGATCTGTCACACATGTCTCCACTTTCAAAAGCTAACTCCTCAGGCTTATGATCAGTTACTGCTGAGGTGTGTGTCTGTGTGATTAATGTATGCAGGATGGCAGTGGGGTCTTCGCTGTCCTTAGGTGGGTGTTTGCACATGCATTTCAATGTAAAGCACATTTTAATTTACATGTAATTAAATGTGCTTTTATACAATGCAAATGGCCACCTTAAAAGGACAAGTTCACTTGTACGTCTTAAAACAATACTCCCATGTCCATATGTATATTAAAAGAGTTATTGTTATATCTGCTATATAATTCATCCTGTCCATACTGCCTGTAAAGATATACCATCTTAATCCAACTTGAATGTAATTGATGGACAATCCAGTCCTTGTACTGGCAAAAATACATGCCAACAGTTCAGCAGGAGATAATATATAAGGATACAGTACTTCAGTTAGACAAATCACGTACCTTCCACAAAAAAAACGTCGTTTTAGTTTCTGTGCTCAGATAGTAGCACAAAGAGTGAATGTGTACTCTTCACAACCAGAATAAACCAGTAGGAGCAGCGTGCCATATGGGATTGTACATAAGGACATGTCGCTTTGGTTTTCATGTTCATAACTGGAATATTGTTATTGTCACATTGTATTGAGGTGGGAGGTAACTGTCTTATTCTATGAGGAAGTGCTGCACTTTCTTGCCTTATAAAGGTCTAAAAGACTGAAGCTGCTGGCTACAGACTTTACAGAAACACTTCCAACTAGCCTCTCCATAAACAATTATACCCAAAATGGAACTGCTGTATCAAAGAGAAAACATATTTTAGCACAAACCTCTGCGTCTGCACCACTAATTTTACTAGGCTAGCCTGAAGAAACACAAAGTTGCACCAGTATTGAAAGACAGCGGTTAATAAAGGCTTTATAAGATTTAATGGTGGACTTGTAGTTATGCAAATGCACTAGCTTGCAGTTAATATACATACATCAAATCCTGTTCTGTCTTTGAGCAGAAATCCCTGGAATGCGACAGCAAGGCAAGTCTGGACAGTGACCGGCCTAATTGCTAAAAACGCCCATTCATACAAGCAACAGAGGAAATATGCAGATACATCTAATGTTAAACCCAAAATACAAACACAAACTTGTCGGTTGTTTTCCTCAGAAAATCGTGCATGCTAACAGACAGACTAGCTTATCATTTAAAGGATATTGTCTGATGAGGGAGTCCACCTCTGCCTCGTCGGGACCCAGCTGGTTTTCTCCTCCGTCCTCCTCGTCCACAAATTTGTTCTCGTCGTACTCATCCACGTCCAGTCGCCTGAAGCGGGCATACACAGTGTTCTTTGACATGTCGGCGGCGGTTTTGGGAGTCGAGTTATAACTGAAAAGGACGAGAGTCTTTTTTTTTTTTTACAGTGCTTTTCTTTGATACGGCTGTCACAAACAGGCAGCTTCCTGACTTCCTTTTCCTCTGAGTGGTTTTTGCTTCCGTGTACACGACATCGCCCCCTAGTCTAGTGGACAAAATGTGAAACTGCAAGTCGCTGTGTGTAGTTCCCATTTGTGGCCGCCAGAGGGCAACAAAATATAAGGAATGTAGTTTCAAGTTTCAACAACTGCAGAGAAGCAGTCGTTGGCAATGAAAATCTTCCGTCCAACAATGCTCATTGGATATGTATAAAAAGAAAATCACCCAAGTAAAAAAGCGAATTTAAGACATAAAATAGTGCAAGTTAAAATATAGGGACAAAATATAACATGTTAAATAAAAATGTAAATGTAAATAAATGTATGGTAGACTGTAATTGCAAATGAATGTAGCCTATATGCGTAATGGAATGTAATAAATATAGATATAGAGAGGTGTAAACAGTTTGTAAAAGGCAAAGTAATGGTAATGGTGTGAAAGCAGCACACAATTTAATTCATAATAATTAATCATGAGTCAACACATTTATGACCAAGTACCAAAAGCATTCTGTAATATTCTCTACATATAAAAAACCTCAACATTTCTTTTATTTCTTTATTAAGGCTAATACTTTATTTGTTATTGTGATCCATTGTGATTGTCTTTAAGAACCCCTCCTTGTGTTTGTTGTTGTTGTTACATGTTCAAACAATTTCCCCCCCCCTTTTTTAAAGAAAATAAATACACAAACACAAAACGAATAGTAAACATAGCTAATGACCCATACTCTAGTATTGACAAACAAGCAAATACTAAATGATTAAAGAATAAAATGTATTGTCATTTTACTTGCATACAATTAAATATAGTGATTATTAATCCAAGATAGTGTAACTTGCTAAAAAATATGAATTACAAAGAAATTATTAGTAGTTGTGTGCAAAATTATTTTAAGATGCAGGATCATTAGTAAATCGATAAAGGAAAAAGAAGAAAAAAATGATGTTAAAAAGTTTGACCGTAAACCTTTATAATAATCCAGAGTCTACGTAAATGTCTCTTTCAAGTTTTAAAGCTATTTTTAACAGTGTGACCTGTCAGTGAAACTGTCTCTCCATGCACAGAATATCCACTTTTTGGCGGCAAATGCTACAGCCAGCCAGTTTTTATATTGTTGATTGGTTATTTTAACGAGTAGCCTCACTAAGATCAATATCTCTTTCAAGAAAAACCTGTGTGCATCTTACATTTGGGTATGCTTGTGTTATTTTTATTTATTTTTTCTTACACTGTGCCTGGGCTATACAAGCATAACTTATATATGTGCATGTATACAGTATACTGTATGTTTAAGTGTATATGACAGTATATGATATACGTGTACTTTTTTTCCTTTTATCTGTGCTTTTTCTCTCGGACACCAGTGTTGGGTGTAAGTAACGCGTTACAGTAACGTAACGCAACGTTACTTTTCCCAGGGACAGATTTGACAGCGACACTGCCTTCTCAGCTGCGCGCTCACAAGCTCCACACGGGACGTGACAGAGGCTGGTAGCAGAGGAATCATGGCGAGCGAGAAGCAGCCAAAGCTAACTTTTGAGAGCTTTTTAAGGTTCGTGGCCTTTTGCTGGACGGCGCTCTGAGCCAGGCAGACACAAAGCTGACAACCACAGATGGATGCGGTGGTGATGGCCTCATACATACACGCAGCGGACCGCTGTGGACTTGTGTCGGTTGCACGGACACGCAAGCATTTCCAGAAAAGAGGTTGCATGTGTCTACGACAATGCACGGACCCCGGTACAAGTCGATACAGACATTACATAGTATACACTAACACCGTGTAACGCCGGTGACCTGCTGATGTGCATTCAACCCGCGCTCGTTCCTAATGAATCAGCCGTGAGTAGAGAATCCAGTCTGCAGTGTAGTTCAGACACTTTACTGATAAACCAGAGATTGGCTTTATGGTCAAAGATAGTTTTTGTATAATTAACTTCAGTCTCTGCCAGAGACGCCTGCTTTTTAAAAGTAACGTAAGAGTAACGAGTAAAGTAAAAAGTTACTTTCCATAGGGGGTAACTAAGTAAAGTAACGGATTACTTTTTTAAGAATTAACGAGTAACGAGCAAACACTACTTTTTAAGTAACTTCCCCAACACTGTCTGACACAAATACAGTATGTTATAGCATCCAAGCATATCATTTTTATTTATTTATTTATTATTATGTGTTATGTTTTGTGTGTGACTGTGTGTAAAGCTGTTCGTAGTTTTGTTTTTTTGCTTCTTTTTTTTTTTTAAAAGAAAGAAAAACCTGTGTACAAGGACACACATAAACTGTATAAAAGCATAGATATATTGTTTTCAAGTCTACAAATGAAATAAAGGTTGTCATAGACTAAAAAATGCACACTTCCACACACTGGGGGGCTGTAAAC